>NW_027551914.1:0-64076 GCF_045843805.1 Urocitellus parryii | reverse complement strand
ATCAAGATTGGGTGAAAAAATGTTTGCTGAGATTTCATGAAACTCGTAGTTTTTTGGTAGCTTGGCAACCCCTTTGAATGAAAGTGATTCTCATCAGTCTCTGCTTGGGGCTACTGCCATAGGACACAAAGCATAATCATAGAACTTTGAACTGCATTATTGTGCCAAGTTTCAAAGAGCTAGCACAAACATGTTTTATTTAGAGTTCCAACTACATGTATTCCATATAGGAGAAAACAGAGTGAAACCTAAACATGAAAACGGTTACTGCAAAGGAACGGTTTAACCTAGAAGAACGAAATTTGGTGAGCCAAGTGGGATTGGTGTACTGATCATTAAATGGATGTATCTTCAAGATTGGGTGAAAAAATGTTTGCTGAGATTTCCGGAAACTCGTAGTTTTTTGGAAGCTTGGCAACCCCTTTCAATGAAAGTGATTCTCGTCAGTCTCTGCTTGGGGCTACTTCCATAGGACACAAACCATAGCCATAGAACTTGGAACTACATTATTGTGCCAAGTTTCAAAGAGCTAGCACAACCGTGTTTGATTTAGGACTTCCAAATACATGTATGCATATAGGAGAAAACAGAGTGAAACCTAAACATGAAAACGGTTACTGCAAAGGAACGGTTTAACCTAGAAGAACTAAATTTGGTGAGCCTAGTGGGATTGGTGTACTGATCATTAAATGGAAGTATCATCAAGATTGGGTGAAAAAATGTTTGCTGAGATTTCAGGAAACTCGTAGTTTTTGGAAGCTTGGCAACACCTTTCAATGAAAGTTATTCTCGTCAGTCTCTGCTTGGGGCTACTTCCATAGGACACAAACCATAGCCATAGAACTTGGAACTACATTATTGTGCCAAGTTTCAAAGAGCTAGCACAAACCTTGTTTGATTTAGAGTTCCAACTACATGTATCCATATAGGAGAAAACAGAGTGAAACCTAAACATGAAAACGGTTACTGCAAAGGAACGGTTTATCCTAGAAGAACGAAATTTGGTGAGCCTAGTGGCATTGGTGTACTGATCATTACCTGCAAGTATCATCAAGATTAGGTGAAAAAATGTTTGCTAGATTTCAGGAAACTCGTAGTTTTTTGGTAGTTTGCAATCCCTTTGAATGAAAGTGATTCTCATCAGTCTCTGTTTCGGGCTACTTCCATAGGACACAAACCATAGCCATAGAACTTGGAACTACATTATTGTGCCAAGTTTCAAAGAGCTAGCACAAACCTTGTTTGATTTAGAGTTCCAACTACATGTATCCATATAGGAGAAAACAGAGTGAAATATACATGAAAACGGTTACTGCAAAGGAACGGTTTAACCTAGAAGAAGGAAACTTGGTCAGCAATGTGGGACTGGTGTAATGATCATTACCTGCAAGTATCATCAAGAGTGGGTGAAAAAATGTTTGCTGAGATTTCAGGAAACTCGTAGTTTTTGCAAGCTTGGTAACCTCTTTCAATGAAAGTGATTCTCGTCATTCTCTGCTTGGGACTACTTCAATAGGACACAAACAATAGCGAGAGAACTTGGAATTACATATTGTGCCAAGTTTCAAAGAGCTAGCACAAACCGTGATTGATTTAGAGTTCTAAATACATGTATCCATATAGGAGAAAACAGACTGAAACCTAAACATGAAAACGGTTACTGCAAAGGAACGGATTAACCTAGAAGAACCAAATTTGGTGAGCCAAGTGGGACTGCTGTACTGATCATTACCTGCAAGTATCATCAAGATTGAGTGAAAAAATGTTTGCTGAGAATTCAGGAAACTCGTAGTTTTTTGGAAGCTTGGGAACCCCTTTCAATGATAGTGATTCTCGTCAGTCTCTGCATGGGGCTACTTCCATAGGACACAAACCATAGCCATAGAACTTGGAACTACATTATTGTGCCAAGTTTCAAAGAGCTAGCACCAACCGTGTTTGATTTAGAGTTCCAACTACATTTATCCATATAGGAAAAAACAGAGTGAAACCTAAACATGAAAAAGGTTACTGCAAGGAACGCTTTAACCTTTAAGAACGAAATTTGGTGAGCCAAGTGGGATTGGTGTACTGATCATTAATGGAAGTATCATAAAGATTGGGAGAAAAAATGATTGCTTATATTTCAGGAAACTCGTAGTTTTTTGGAAGCTTGTCAACCCCTTTCAATGAAAGTTATTCTCGTCAGTCTCTGCTTGGGGCTACTTCCATAGGGACAAAAACCATAGCCATAGAACTTGGAACTACATTATTGTGCACGTTTCAAACTGCTAGCACAAACCGTGTTTCATTTAGAGTTCCAATTACATGTATCCATATAGGAGAAAACAGAGTGAAACCTAAACATGAAAACGGTTACTGCAAAGGAACGGATTAACATAGAAGAACGAAATTTGGTGAGCCAAGTTGGACTGATGTACTGATCATTACCTGCAAGTATCATCAAGATTGTGTGAAAAAATATTTCTGAGATTTCAGGAAACTCGTAGTTTTTTGGAAGCTTGGCAATCCCTTTCAATGAAAGTGATTGTCGTCAGTCTCTGCTTGGGGCTATCTCCATAGGACACAAACAATAGCGATAGAACTTGGAACTACATTATTGTGCCAAGTTTCAAAGAGCTAGCACAAACCTTGTTTGATTTAGAGTTCCAAATACATGTATCCATATAGGAGAAAACAGAGTGGAACCTAAACATGAAAACGGATACCACAAAGGTACGGTTTAACCTAGAAGAACGAAATTTGTGAGCCAAGTGGGACTGCTGTACTGATCATTACCTACAATTATCATCAAGGACTGGGTGAAAAAATATTTGCAGAGATTTCCAGAAACTCGTAGTTTTTTGGAAGCTTGGCAACCCCTTTCAATGAAAGTGATTCTCGTCAGTCTCTTCTTGGGGCTACTTCCATAGGACACAAACCATAGCCATAGAACTTGGAACTACATTATTGTGCCAAGTTTCAAAGAGCTAGCACCAACCGTGTTTGATTTAGAGTTCCAAATACATGTATCCATATAGGAGAAAACAGAGTGAAACCTAAACATGAAATGGTTACTGCAAAGGAACGGATTAACATAGGAAGAACGAAATTTGGTGAGCCAAGTTGGACTGATGTACTGATCATTACCTGCAAGTATCATCAAGATTCTGTCAAAAAATATTTGCTTAGATTTTCGGAAACTCGTAGTTTTTTGGAAGATTGGCAATCCCTTTCAATGAAAGTGATTCTCGTCAGTCTCTGCTTGGGCTACTTCCATAGGATACAAACCCTAGCCATAGAACTTGGAACTACATTATTGTGCCAAGTTGCAAAGAGCTAAGCACAAACCGTGTTTGATTTAGAGTTCCAACTACATGTATCCATATAGGAGAAAACAGAGTGAAACCTAAACATGAAAACGGTTACTGCAAAGGAACGGTTTAACCTAGAAGAACGAAATTTGGTGAGCCAAGTGGGACTTGTGTACTGATCATTACCTGCAAGTATCATCAAGATTGGGTGATAAAATGTTTGCTGAGATTTCAGGAAACACGTACTTTTTGGAAGCTTGGCAACCCCTTTCAATGAAAGTGATTCTCGTCAGTCTCTGCTTGGGGCTACTTCCATAGGACACAAACCATAGCGATAGAACTTGGAACTACATTATTGTGCCAAATTTCAAAGAGCTAGCACAAACCGTGTTTGATTTAGAGTTCCAACTACATGTATCCATATAGGAAAAAAAACAGAGTGAAACCTAAACATGAAAACGGTTACTGCAAAGGAACGCTTTACGTATAAGAACGAAATTTGGTGAGCCAAGTGGGATTGGTGTACTGATCATTTCCTGCAAGTATCATCAAGATTGGTTAAAAAATGTTTGCTGAATTTTAGGAAACTCATAGTTTTTTGTAAGCTGGGCAACCCCTTTCAATGAAAGTTATTCTCGTCAGTCTCTGCTTGGGGCTACTTCCATAGGACAAATACCATAGCCATAGAACTTGGAACTACATTATTGTGCCACGTTTGCAAACAGCTAGCACAAACCGTGTTTGATTTAGAGTTCCAATTACATGTATCCATATAGGAGAAAACAGAGTGAAACCTAAACATGAAAACAGTTACTGCAAAGGAACGGTTTAACCTAGAAGAACGAAATTTGGTGAGCCTAGTGGGATTGGTGTACTGATCATTAAATGGAAGTATCATCAAGATTGGGGTGAAAAAACGTTTGCTGAGATTTCCGGAAACTCGTAGTTTTTGGAAGCTTGGCAACCCCTTTCAATGAAAGTGATTCTCGTCAGTTTCTGCTTGGGGCTACTCCATAGGACACAAACCATTGCGATAGAACTTGGAACTACATTATTGTGCCAAGTTTCAAAGAGCTAGCACAAACCGTGTTGATTTAGACTTCCAAATACATGTATCCATATAGGAGAAAACAGAGTGAAACCTAAACATGAAAACGGTTACTGCAAAGGAGCGGTTTAACCTAGAAGAACCAAATTTGGTGAGCCAAGTGGACTGCTGTACTGATCATTACCTGCAAGTATCATCAAGATGGGTGAAAAAATGTTTGCTGAGATTTCAGGAAACTCATAGTTTTTGGAACCTTGGCAACCCTTTCAATGAAAGTGATTCTCGTCAGTCTCTGCTTGGGGCTACTTCCATAGGACACAAACCATAGCCATAGAACTTGGAACTTCATTATTGTGCCAAGTTTCAAGAGCTAGCACAAACCTTGTTTGATTTAGAGTTCCAAATACATGTATCCATATAGGAGAAAACAGAGTGAAACCTAAATATGAAAACGGTTACTGCAAAGGAACCGTTTAACGTAGAAGAACGAAATTTGGTGAGCCAAGTGGGATTGGTGTACTGATCATTACCTGCAAGTATCATCACGATTTGGTGAAAAAATGTTTGCTGAGATTTCCGGAAACACGTAGTTTTTGGAAGCTTGGCAACCCATTTTAATCAAAGTGATTCTCGTCTGTCTCTGCTTGGGCTACTTCCATAGGATACAAACCCTAGCCATAAAACTTTGGAAACTACATTATTGTGCCAAGTTGCAAAAGAGCTAGCACAAACCGTGTTTGATTTAGAGTTCCAACTACATGTATCCATATAGGAGAAAACAGAGTGAAACCTAAACATTAAAACGGTTACTGCAAAAGAACGGTTTAACCTAGAAGAACGAAATTTGGTGAGCCAAGTGGGACTGGTGTACTGATCATTACCTGCAAGTATCATCAAGATTGGGTGAAAAAATGTTTGCTGAGATTTCAGGAAACTCGTAATTTTTGGAAGCTTGGCAACCCTTTCAATGAAAGTGATTCTCGTCAGTCTCTGCTTCGGGCTACTTCCATAGGACACAAACCATAGCCATAGAACTTGGAACTACATTATTGTGCCAAGTTTCAAAGAGCTAGCACAAACCTTGTTGATTTAGAGTTCCAACTACATGTATCCATATAGGAGAAAACAGAGTGAAACCTAAACATGAAAACGGTTACTGCAAAGGAACGGTTTAACCTAAAAGAACGAAATTTGGTGAGCCCAGGGGTCTGGTGTACTGATCATTACCTGCAAGTATCACACGATTTGGGTGAAATAATGTTTGCTGAGATTTCCAGGAACACGTAGTTTTTTGGAAGCTTGGCAATCCTTTCAATGAAAGTGATTCTCGTCAGTCTCTGCTTGGGGCTACTTCCATAGGATACAAACCCTAGCCATAGAACTTGGAACTACATTATTGTGCCAAGTTGCAAAGAGCTAGCACAACCGTGTTTGATTTAGAGTTCCAACTACATGTATCCATATAGGAGAAAACAGAGTGAAACCTAACATGTAAACGGTTACTGCAAAGGAACGGTTTAACCTAGAAGAACGAATTGTAGCCAAGTGGGACTGGTGGTACTGATCATTACCTGCAAGTATCATCAAGATTGGGTGAAAAAATGTTTGCTGAGATTTCAGGAAACTCGTACTTTTTTGGAAGCTTGGCAACCCCTTTCATGAAAGTGATTCTCGTCAGTTCTCTGCTTGGGGCTACTTCCATAGGACACAAACCATAGCCATAGAACTTGGAACTACATTATTGTGCCAAGTTTCAAAGAGCTAGCACCAACCGTGTTTGATTTAGAGTTCCAACTACATGTATCCAAATAGGAAAAAAACAGAGTGAAACCTAAACATGAAAACGGTTACTGCAAAGGAAACGCTTTAACCTATAAGAACGAAATTTGGTGAGCCAAGTGGGATTGGTGTACTGATCATTACCTGCATGTATCATCAAGATTGGTTAAAAAATGTTTGCTGAGATTTCAGGAAACACCTAGTTTTTTTGAAGCTTGGCAACCCCTTTCAATGTAAGTGATTCTCGTCAGTCTCTGCTTGGGGCTACTTCCATAGGACACAAACCGTAGCCATAGAACTTGGAACTACATTATTGTGCCAAGTTTCAAGAGCTAGCACAAACCGTGTTTGATTTAGAGTTCTAAAACATGTATCCATATAGGAGAAACAGACTGAAACCTAAACATGAAAACGGTTGCTGCAAAGGAACGGATTAACCTAGAAGAACGAAATTTGGTCAGCCAAGTGGGACTGGCTGTACTGATCATTTCCTGCAAGTATCATCAAGATTGGGTGAAAAATGTTTGCTGAGAATTTCAGGAAATTCGTAGTTTTTTGGAAGCTTGGGAACCCCTTTCAATGAAAGTGATTCTCGTCAGTCTCTGCTTGGGGCTACTTCCATAAGGACACAAACCATAGCCATAGAACTTGGAACTACATTATTGTGACAAGTTTCAATTAGCTAGCACAAACCGTGTTTGATTTAGGTTTCCAACGACATGTATCCATATAGGAAGAAAACAGAGTGAAACCTAACCATGAAAACAGTTACTGCAAAGGAACGGTTTAACCTAGAAGAACGAAATTTGGTGAGCCTAGTGGGATTGGTGTACTGATCATTAAATGGAAGTATCATCAAGATTGGGTGAAAAAATGTTTGCTGACATTTCCGGAAACTCGTAGTTTTTGGAAACTTGGCAACCCTTTCAATGAAAGTGATCTCGTCAGTTTCTGCTTGGGGCTACTTCCATAGGACACAAACCATTGCGATAGAACTTGGAACTATATTATTGTGCCAAGTTTCAAAGAGCTAGCACAAACCGTGTTTGATTTAGACTTCCAAATACATGTATCCATATAGGAGAAAACAGAGTGAAACCTAAACATGAAAACGGTTACTGCAAAGGAGCGGTTTAACCTAGAAGAACCAAATTTGGTGAGCCAAGTGGGACTGCTGTAGTGATCATTGCCTGCAAGTATCATCAAGATTGGGTGAAAAAATGTTTGCTGAGATTTCAGGAAACTCATAGTTTTTTGGAAGCTTGGCAACCCTTTCAATGAAGTGATTCTCGTCAGTCTCTGCTTGGGCTACTTCCATAGGACACAAACCATAGCCATAGAAATTGGAACTTCATTATTGTGCCAAGTTTCAAAGAGCTAGCACAAACCTTGTTTGATTTAGAGTTCCAAATACATGTATCCATATAGGAGAAAACAGAGTGAAACCTAAACATGAAAACGGTTACTGCAAAGGAACGGTTTAATGTAGAAGAACGAAATTTGGTGAGCCAAGTGGGGATTGGTGTACTGATCATTACCTGCAAGTATCATCAAGATTGGTTAAAAAATGTTTGCTGAATTTTAGGAAACTCATAGTTTTTTGTAAGCTGGGCAACCCCTTTCAATGAAAGTTATTCTCGTCAGTCTCTGCTTGGGGCTACTTCCATAGGACAAATACCATAGCCATAGAACTTGGAACTACATTATTGTGCCACGTTGCAAACAGCTAGCACAAACCGTGTTTGATTTAGAGTTCCAATTACATGTTATCCATATAGGAGAAAACAGAGTGAAACCTAAACATGAAAACAGTTACTGCAAAGGAACGGTTTAACCTAGAAGAACGAATTTGGTGAGCCTAGTGGGATTGGTGTACTGATCATTAAATGGAAGTATCATCAAGATTGGGTGAAAAAACGTTTTGCTGAGATTTCCGGAAACTCGTAGTTTTTGGAAGCTTGGCAACCCCTTTCAATGAAAGTGATTCTCGTCAGTTTCTGCTTGGGGCTACTTCCATAGGACACAAACCATTGCGATAGAACTTGGAACTACATTATTGTGCCAAGTTTCAAAGAGCTAGCACAAACCGTGTTTGATTTAGACTTCAAAATACATGTATCCATATAGGAGAAAACAGAGTGAAACCTAAACATGAAAACGGTTACTGCAAAGGAGCGGTTTAACCTAGAAGAACCAATTTGGTGAGCCAAGTGGGACTGCTGTACTGATCATTACCTGCAAGTACATCAAGATTGGGTGAAAAAATGTTTGCTGAGATTTCAGGAAACTCATAGTTTTTTGGAACCTTGGCAACCCTTTCAATGAAAGTGATTCTCGTCAGTCTCTGCTTGGGGCTACTTCCATAGGACACAAACCATAGCCATAGAACTTGGAACTTCATTATTGTGCCAAGTTTCAAAGAGCTAGCACAAACCTTGTTTGATTTAGAGTTCCAAATACATGTATCCATATAGGAGAAAACAGAGTGAAACCTAAATATGAAAACGGTTACTGCAAAGGAACCGTTTAACGTAGAAGAACGAAATTTGGTGAGCCAAGTGGGATTGGTGTACTGATCATTACCTGCAAGTATCATCACGATTTGGTGAAAAAATGTTTGCTGAGATTTCCGGAACACGTAGTTTTTTGGAAGCTGGCAACCCATTTTAATCAAAGTGATTCTCGTCTGTCTCTGCTTGGGCTACTTCCATAGGATACAAACCCTAGCCATAAAACTTGGAACTACATTATTGTGCCAAGTTGCAAAGAGCTAGCACAAACCGTGTTTGATTTAGAGTTCCAACTACATGTATCCATGTAGGAGAAAACAGAGTGAAACCTAAACATTAAAACGGTTACTGCAAAAGAACGGTTTAACCTAGAAGAACGAAATTTGGTGAGCCAAGTGGGACTGGTGTACTGATCATTACCTGCAAGTATCATCAAGATTGGGTGAAAAAATGTTGCTGAGATTTCAGGAAACTCGTAATTTTTGGAAGCTTGGCAACCCTTTCAATGAAAGTGATTCTCGTCAGTCTCTGCTTCGGGCTACTTCCATAGGACACAAACCATAGCCATAGAACTTGGAACTACATTATTGTGCCAAGTTTCAAAGAGCTAGCACAAACCTTGTTTGATTTAGAGTTCCAACTACATGTATCCATATAGGAGAAAACAGAGTGAAACCTAAACATGAAAACGGTTACTGCAAAGGAACGGTTTAACCTAAAAGAACGAAATTTGGTGAGCCCAGTGGGTCTGGTGTACTGATCATTACCTGCAAGTATCACACGATTGGGTGAAATAATGTTTGCTGAGATTTCCGGAAACACGTAGTTTTTTGGAAGCTTGGCAATCCTTTCAATGAAAGTGATTCTCGTCAGTCTCTGCTTGGGGCTACTTCCATAGGATACAAACCCTAGCCATAGAACTTGGAACTACATTATTGTGCCAAGTTGCAAAGAGCTAGCACAAACCGTGTTTGATTTAGAGTTCCAACTACATGTATCCATATAGGAGAAAACAGAGTGAAACCTAAACATGTAAACGGTTACTGCAAAGGAACGGTTTAACCTAGAAGAACGAAATTTGGTGAGCCAAGTGGGACTGGTGTACTGATCATTACCTGCAAGTATCATCAAGATTGGGTGAAAAAATGTTTGCTGAGATTTCAGGAAACTCGTACTTTTTTGGAAGCTTGGCAACCCCTTTCAATGAAAGTGATTCTCGTCAGTCTCTGCTTGGGGCTACTTCCATAGGACACAAACCATAGCCATAGAACTTGGAACTACATTATTGTGCCAAGTTTCAAAGAGCTAGCACCAACCGTGTTTGATTTAGAGTTCCAACTACATGTATCCAAATAGGAAAAAAAACAGAGTGAAACCTAAACATGAAAACGGTTACTGCAAAGGAACGCTTTAACCTTAAGAACGAAATTTGGTGAGCCAAGTGGGATTGGTGTACTGATCATTACCTGCATGTATCATCAAGATTGGTTAAAAAATGTTTGCTGAGATTTCAGGAAACACCTAGTTTTTTGAAGCTTGGCAACCCCTTTCAATGTAAGTGATTCTCGTCAGTCTCTGCTTGGGGCTACTTCCATAGGACACAAACCGTAGCCATAGAACTTGGAACTACATTATTGTGCCAAGTTTCAAAGAGCTAGCACAAACCGTGTTTGATTTAGAGTTCTAAATACATGTATCCATATAGGAGAAAACAGACTGAAACCTAAACATGAAAACGGTTGCTGCAAAGGAACGGATTAACCTAGAAGAACGAAATTTGGTCAGCCAAGTGGGACTGCTGTACTGATCATTTCCTGCAAGTATCATCAAGATTGGGTGAAAAATGTTTGCTGAGAATTCAGGAAATTCGTAGTTTTTGGAAGCTTGGGAACCCCTTTCAATGAAAGTGATTCTCGTCAGTCTCTGCTTGGGGCTACTTCCATAGGACACAAACCATAGCCATAGAACTTGGAACTACATTATTGTGACAAGTTTCAATTAGCTAGCACAAACCGTGTTTGATTTAGGTTTCCAACGACATGTATCCATATAGGAGAAAACAGAGTGAAACCTAACATGAAAACAGTTACTGCAAAGGAACGGTTTAACCTAGAAGAACGAAATTTGGTGAGCCTAGTGGGATTGGTGTACTGATCATTAAATGAAGTATCATCAAGATTGGGTGAAAAAATGTTTGCTGACATTTCCGGAAACCTCGTAGTTTTTGGAAACTTGGCAACCCCTTTCAATGAAAGTGATTCCTCGTCAGTTTCTGCTTGGGGCTACTTCCATAGGACACAAACATTGCGATAGAACTTGGAACTATATTATTGTGCCAAGTTTCAAAGAGCTAGCACAAACCGTGTTTGATTTAGACTTCCAAATACATGTATCCATATAGGAGAAAACAGAGTGAAACCTAAACATGAAAACGGTTACTGCAAAGGAGCGGTTTAACCTAGAAGAACCCAAATTTGGTGAGCCAAGTGGGACTGCTGTAGTGATCATTGCCTGCAAGTATCATCAAGATTGGGTGAAAAAATGTTTGCTGAGATTTCAGGAAACTCATAGTTTTTTGAAGCTTGGCAACCCTTTCAATGAAAGTGATTCTCGTCAGTCTCTGCTTGGGGCTACTTCCATAGGACACAAACCATAGCCATAGAAATTGGAACTTCATTATTGTGCCAAGTTTCAAAGAGCTAGCACAAACCTTGTTTGATTTAGAGTTCCAAATACATGTATCCATATAGGAGAAAACAGAGTGAAACCTAAACATGAAAACGGTTACTGCAAAGGAACGGTTTAATGTAGAAGAACGAAATTTGGTGAGCCAAGTGGGATTGGTGTACTGATCATTACCTGCAAGTATCATCACGATTGGGTGAAAAAAATGTTTCTGAGATTTCCGGGAAACACGTAGTTTTTTGGAAGCTTGGCAACCCATTTCAATCAAAGTGATTCTCGTCAGTCTCTGCTTGGGGCTACTTCCATAGGATACAAACCCTAGCCATAGAACTTGGAACTACATTATTGTGCCAAGTTGCAAAGAGCTAGCACAAACCGTGTTTGATTTAGAGTTCCAACTACATGTATCCATATAAGGAGAAAACAGAGTGAAACCTAAACATGAAAACGGTTACTGCAAAGGACGGTTTAACCTAGAAGAAAGAAATTTGGTGAGCCATGTGGGACTGGTGTACTGATCATTACCTGCAAGTATCATCAAGATTGGGTGAAAAAATGTTTGCTGAGATTTCAGGAAACTCGTACTTTTTTGGAAGCTTGGCAACCCTTTCAATGAAAGTGATTCTCGTCAGTCTCTGCTTGGGGCTACTTCCATAGGATACAAACCATAGCCATAGAACTTGGAACTTCATTATTGTGCCACGTTTCAAAGAGCTAGCACAAACCTTGTTTGATTTAGAGTTCCAAATACATGTATCCATGTAGGAGAAAAACAGAGTGAAACCTAAACATGAAAACGGTTACTGCAAAGGAACGGTTTAACGTAGAAGAACGAAATTTGGTGAGCCAAGTGGGATTGGTGTACTGATCATTACCTGCAAGTATCATCACGATTGGGTGAAAAAATGTTTGCTGAGATTTCCGGAAACACCTAGTTTTTTTGAAGCTTGGCAACCCCTTTCAATGAAAGTGATTCTCGTCAGTCTCATGCTTGGGGCTACTTCCATAGGACACAAACCATAGCCATAGAACTTGGAACTACATTATTGTGCCAAGTTTCAAAGAGCTAGCACAAACCGTGTTTGATTTAGAGTTCTAAATACATGTATCCATATAGGAGAAAACAGACTGAAACCTAAACATGAAAACGGTTACTGCAAAGGAACGGTTTAACCTAGAAGAACGAAATTTGGTGAGCCTAGTGGGATGGTGTACTGATCATTAAATGGAAGTATCATCAAGATTGGGTGAAAAAATGTTTGCTGAGATTTCAGGAAACTCGTACTTTTTGGAAGCTTGGCAACCCCTTTCAATGAAAGTGATTCTCGTCAGTCTCTGCTTGGGGCTACTTCCATAGGACACAAACCATAGCCATAGAACTTGGAACTACATTATTGTGCTAAGTTTCAAAGAGCTAGCACCAACCGTGTTTGATTGAGAGTTCCAACTACATGTATCCATATAGGAAAAAACAGAGTGAAACCTAAACATGAAAACGGTTACTGCAAAGGAACGGTTTAACCTAGAAGAACGAAATTTGGTCAGCCAAGTGGGACTGGTGTACTGATCATTACCTGCAAGTATCATCAAGATTGGGTGAAAAATGTTTGCTGAGATTTCAGGAAACTCGTAGTTTTTTGGAAGCTTGGCAACCCCTTTCAATGAAAGTGATTCTCGTCAGTCTCTGCTTGGGGCTACTTCCATAGGACACAAACCATAGCCATAGAACTTGGAACTACATTATTGTGCCAAGTTTCAAAGAGCTAGCACAAACCGTGTTTGATTTAGAGTTCCAACTACCTGCATCCATATAGGATAAAACAGAGTGAAACCTAAACATGAAAACGATTTCTGCAAAGGAACGGTTTAACCTAGAAGAACGAAATTTGGTGAGCCAAGTGGGACTATTGTACTGATCATTACCTGCAAGTATCATCAAGATTGGGTGAAAAAATATTTGCTGAGATTTCAGGAAATTCGTAGTTTTCTGGAAGCATGGCAACCCCTTTCAAAGAAAGTGATTCTTGTCAGTCTCTGCTTGGGGTACTTCAATATTACACAAACCATCGCGATAGAACTTGGAACTACATTATTGTGCCAAGTTTCAAAGAGCTAGCACAAACCATGTTTGATTTAGAGTTGCAACTCCATGTATCCATATATGAGAATACAGAGTGAAACCTAAACATGAAAACGGTTACTGCAAAGGAACTGTTTAACCGAGAAGAAGGAAATTATTTGAGCCAAGTGGGATTGGTGTACTGATCATTACCTGCCAGTATGTTCAAGATTGGGTGAAAAAATATTTGCTGAGATTTCAGGAAACTCGTACTTTTTTGGAAGCTTGGCAACCCCTTTCAATGAAAGTGATTATCGTCAGTCTCTGCTTGGGGCTACTTCCATAGGACACAAACCATAGCCATAGAACTTGGAACTACATTATTGTGCCAAGTTTCAAAGAGCTAGCACCAACCGTGTTTGATTTAGAGTTCCAACTACATGTATCCATATAAGAAAAAACAGAGTGAAACCTAAACATGAAAACGGTTACTGCAAAGGAACGGTTTAACCTAGAAGAAACAAATTTGGTGAGCCAAGTGGGACTGGTGTACTGATCATTACCTGCAAGTATCATCAAGATTGGGTGAAAAAATGTTTGCTGAGATTTCAGGAAACTCGTAGTTTTTTGGAAGGTTGGCAACCCCTTTCAATGAAAGTGATTCTCGTCAGTCTCTGCTTGGGGCTACTTCCATAGGACACAAACCATAGCCATAGAACTTGGAACTACATTATTGTGCCAAGTTTCAAAGAGCTAACACAAACCGTGTTTGATTTCGAGTTCCAACTACATGTATCCATATAGGAGAAAACAGAGTGGAACCTAAACATGAAAACGGTTACTGCAAAGGAACGGTTTAACCTAGAAGAACGAAATTTCGTGAGCCAAGTGGGACTGGTGTACTGATCATTACCTGCAAGTATCATCAAGATTGGGTGAAAAAATGTTTGCTGAGATTTCCGGAAACTCGTACTTTTTTGGAAGCTTGGCAACCCCTTTCAATGAAAGTGATTCTCGTCAGTCTCTGCTTGGGGCTACTTCGATAGGACACAAACCATATCCATAGAACTTGGAACTACATTATTGTGGCAAGTTTCAAAGAGCTAGCACAAACCGTGTTTGATTTAGAGTTCCAAATACATGTATCCATATAGGAGAAAACAGAGTGAAACCTAAACATGAAAACGGTTACTGCAAAGGAACGGTTTAACCTAGAAGAACGAAATTTGGTGAGCCTAGTGGGATTGGTGTACTGATCATTAAATGGAAGTATCATCAAGATTGGGTGAAAAAATGTTTGCTGAGATTTCAGGATACTCGTAGATTTTTGGAAGCTTGGCAACCCCTTTCAATGAAAGTTATTCTCGTCAGTCTCTGCTTGGGGCTACTTCATTGGACACAAACCATAGCCATAGAACTTGGAACTACATTATTGTGCCAAGTTTCAAAGAGCTAGCACAAACCGTGTTTGATTTAGAGTTCCAACTACCTGCATCCATATAGGATAAAACAGAGTGAAACCTAAACATGAAAACGGTTTCTGCAAAGGAACGGTTTAACCTAGAAGAACGAAATTTGGTGAGCCAAGTTGGACTGGTGTACTGATCATTACCTGCAAGTATCATCAAGATTGGGTGAAAAAATGTTTGCTGAGATTTCAGGAAACTCGTAGTTTTCGGGAAGCATGGCAACCCCTTTCAAAGAAATTGATTCTTGTCAGTCTCTGCTTGGGGTACTTCAATAGGACACAAACCATCGCGATAGAACTTGGAACTACATTATTGTGCCAAGTTTCAAAGAGCTAGCACAAACCATGTTTGATTTAGAGTTCCAACTACATGTATCCATATATGAGAATACAGAGTGAAACCTAAACATGAAAACGGTTACTGCAAAGGAACTGTTTAACCGAGAAGAAAGAAATTTGGTGAGCCAAGTGGGATTGGTGGACTGATCATTACCTGCCAGTATCTTCAAGATTGGGTGAAAAAATGTTTGCTGAGATTTCAGGAAACTCGTACTTTTTTGGAAGCTTGGCATCCCCTTTTAATGAAAGTGATTCCCGTCAGTCTCTGCTTGGGGCTACTTCCATAGGACACAAACCATAGCCATAGAACTTGGAACTACATTATTGTGCCAAATTTCAAAGAGCTAGCACCAACCGTGTTTGATTTAGAGTTCCAACTACATGTATCCATATAGGAGAAAACAGAGTGAAACCTAAACATGAAAACGGTTACTGCAAAGGAACGGTTTAACCTAGAAGAACGAAATTTGGTGAGCAAAGTGGGATTGGTGTCCTGATCATTACCTGCAAGTATCATCAGGATTGGGTGAAAAAATGTTTGCTGAGATTTCCATTAACACGTAGTTTTTTGGAAGCTTGGCAACCCATATCAATGAAAGTGATTCTCGTCAGTCTCTGCTTGGGGCTACTTCCATAGGACACAAACCATAGCCATAGAACTTGGAACTACATTATTGTGCCATGTTTCAAAGAGCTAGCACAAACCTTGTTTGATTTAGAGTTCCAACTACATGTATCCATATAGGAGAAAACAGAGTGAAACCTAAACATGAAAACGGTTACTGCAAAGGAACGGTTT
Organism: Urocitellus parryii; assembly: GCF_045843805.1. NCBI lineage: Eukaryota > Metazoa > Chordata > Mammalia > Rodentia > Sciuridae > Urocitellus > Urocitellus parryii. The sequence continues at coordinate 48,096 of NW_027551914.1, read as the reverse complement.
AACCTAGAAGAACGAAATTTGGTCAGCCAAGTGGGACTGCTGTACTGATCATTACCTGCAAGTATCATCAAGATTGGGTGAAAAAATGTTTGCTGAGATTTCAGGAAACTCGTAGTTTTTTGGAAGCTTGGCAACCCCTTTCAATGAAAGTGATTCTCGTCAGTCTCTGCTTGGGGCTACTTCCATAGGACACAAACCATAGCCATAGAACTTGGCACTACATTATTGTGCCAAGTTTCAATTAGCTAGCACCAACCGTGTTTGATTTAGAGTTCCAACTATATGTATCCATATAGGAAAAAACAGAGTGAAACCTAAACATGAAAATGGTTACTGCAAAGGAAAGCTTTAACCTATAAGAACGAAATTTGGTGAGCCAAGTGGGATTGGTGTACTGATCATTACCTGCAAGTATCATCAAGATTGGGGGAAAAAATGATTGCTGAGAATTCAGGAAACTCGTAGTTTTTTGGAAGCTTGGGAACCCCTTTCAATGAAAGTGATTCTTGTCAGTCTCTGCTTGGGGCTACTTCCATAGGACACAAACCATAGCCATAGAACTTGGAACTACATTATTGTGCCAAGTTTCAAAGAGCTAGCACAAACCGTGTTTGATTTAGAGTTCCAACTACATGTATCCATATAGGAGAAAACAGAGTGAAACCTAAACATGAAAACGGTTACTGCAAAGGAACGGTTTATCCTAGAAGAACGAAATTAGGTGAGCCAAGTGGGACTGGTGTACTGATCATTACCTGCAAGTATCATCAAGATTGGGTGAAAAAATGTTTGCTGAGATTTCAGGAAACTCGTAGTTTTTTGGAAGCTTGGCAACCCCTTTCAATGAAAGTGATTCTCGTCAGTCTCTGCTTGGGGCTACTTCCATAGGACACAAACCATAGCCATAGAACTTGGAACTACATTATTGTGCCAAATTTCAAAGAGCTAGCACCAACCGTGTTTGATTTAGAGATCCAACTACATGTATCTATATAGGAAAAAACAGAGTGAAACCTAAACATGAAAACGGTTACTGCAAAGGAACGGTTTAACCTAGAATAACGAAATTTGGTGAGCCAAGTGGGATTGTTGTACTGATTATTACCTGTAAGTATCATCAAGATTGGGTGAAAAAATATTTGCTGAGATTTCCATAAACACGTAGTTTTTTGGAAGCTTGGCAATCATTTCAATGAAAGTGATTCTCGTCAGTCTCTGCTTGGGGCTACTTCCATAGGACACAAACCATAGCCATAGAACTTGGAACTACATTATTGTGCCATGTTTCAAAGAGCTAGCACAAACCGTGTTTGATTTAGAGTGCTAAATACATGTATCCATATAGGAGAAAACAGACTGAAACCTAAACATGAAAACGGTTACTGCAAAGGAACGGTTTAACCTAGAAGAACGAAATTTGGTGAGCCAAGTGGGATTGGTGTACTGATCATTACCTGCAAGTATCATCACGATTGGGTGAAAAAATGTTTGCTGAGATTTCCGGAAACACCTAGTTTTTTTGAAGCTTGGCAACCCCTTTCAATGAAAGTGATTCTCGTCAGTCTCTGCTTGGGGCTACTTCCATAGGACACAAACCATAGCCATAGAACTTGGAACTACATTATTGTGCCAAGTTTCAAAGAGCTAGCACAAACCGTGTTTGATTTTGAGTTCTAAATACATGTATCCATATAGGAGAAAACAGACTGAAACCTAAACATGAAAACGGTTACTGCAAAGGAACGGTTTAACCTAGAAGAACGAAATTTGGTGAGCCTAGTGGGATTGGTGTACTGATCATTAAATGGAAGTATCATCAAGATTGGGTGAAAAAATGTTTGCTGAGATTTCAGGAAACTCGTACTTTTTTGGAAGCTTGGCAACCCCTTTCAATGAAAGTGATTCTCGTCAGTCTCTGCTTGGGGCTACTTCCATAGGACACAAACCATAGCCATAGAACTTGGAACTACATTATTGTGCCAAGTTTCAAAGAGCTAGCACCAACCGTGTTTGATTTAGAGTTCCAACTACATGTATCCATATAGGAAAAAACAGAGTGAAACCTAAACATGAAAACGGTTACTGCAAAGGAACGGTTTAACCTAGAAGAACGAAATTTGGTCAGCCAAGTGGGACTGGTGTACTGATCATTACCTGCAAGTATCATCAAGATTGGGTGAAAAAATGTTTGCTGAGATTTCAGGAAACTCGTAGTTTTTTGGAAGCTTGGCAACCCCTTTCAATGAAAGTGATTCTCGTCAGTCTCTGCTTGGGGCTACTTCCATAGGACACAAACCATAGCCATAGAACTTGGAACTACATTATTGTGCCAAGTTTCAAAGAGCTAGCACAAACCGTGTTTGATTTAGAGTTCCAACTACCTGCATCCATATAGGATAAAACAGAGTGAAACCTAAACATGAAAACGATTTCTGCAAAGGAACGGTTTAACCTAGAAGAACGAAATTTGGTGAGCCAAGTGGGACTATTGTACTGATCATTACCTGCAAGTATCATCAAGATTGGGTGAAAAAATATTTGCTGAGATTTCAGGAAATTCGTAGTTTTCTGGAAGCATGGCAACCCCTTTCAAAGAAAGTGATTCTTGTCAGTCTCTGCTTGGGGTACTTCAATATTACACAAACCATCGCGATAGAACTTGGAACTACATTATTGTGCCAAGTTTCAAAGAGCTAGCACAAACCATGTTTGATTTAGAGTTGCAACTACATGTATCCATATATGAGAATACAGAGTGAAACCTAAACATGAAAACGGTTACTGCAAAGGAACTGTTTAACCGAGAAGAAGGAAATTATTTGAGCCAAGTGGGATTGGTGTACTGATCATTACCTGCCAGTATGTTCAAGATTGGGTGAAAAAATATTTGCTGAGATTTCAGGAAACTCGTACTTTTTTGGAAGCTTGGCAACCCCTTTCAATGAAAGTGATTCTCGTCAGTCTCTGCTTGGGGCTACTTCCATAGGACACAAACCATAGCCATAGAACTTGGAACTACATTATTGTGCCAAGTTTCAAAGAGCTAGCACCAACCGTGTTTGATTTAGAGTTCCAACTACATGTATCCATATAAGAAAAAACAGAGTGAAACCTAAACATGAAAACGGTTACTGCAAAGGAACGGTTTAACCTAGAAGAAACAAATTTGGTGAGCCAAGTGGGACTGGTGTACTGATCATTACCTGCAAGTATCATCAAGATTGGGTGAAAAAATGTTTGCTGAGATTTCAGGAAACTCGTAGTTTTTTGGAAGGTTGGCAACCCCTTTCAATGAAAGTGATTCTCGTCAGTCTCTGCTTGGGGCTACTTCCATAGGACACAAACCATAGCCATAGAACTTGGAACTACATTATTGTGCCAAGTTTCAAAGAGCTAACACAAACCGTGTTTGATTTCGAGTTCCAACTACATGTATCCATATAGGAGAAAACAGAGTGGAACCTAAACATGAAAACGGTTACTGCAAAGGAACGGTTTAACATAGAAGAACGAAATTTGGTGAGCCAAGTGGGACTGGTGTACTGATCATTACCTGCAAGTATCATCAAGATTGGGTGAAAAAATGTTTGCTGAGATTTCCGGAAACTCGTACTTTTTTGGAAGCTTGGCAACCCCTTTCAATGAAAGTGATTCTCGTCAGTCTCTGCTTGGGGCTACTTCGATAGGACACAAACCATATCCATAGAACTTGGAACTACATTATTGTGCCAAGTTTCAAAGAGCTAGCACAAACCGTGTTTGATTTAGAGTTCCAAATACATGTATCCATATAGGAGAAAACAGAGTGAAACCTAAACATGAAAACGGTTACTGCAAAGGAACGGTTTAACCTAGAAGAACGAAATTTGGTGAGCCTAGTGGGATTGGTGTACTGATCATTAAATGGAAGTATCATCAAGATTGGGTGAAAAAATGTTTGCTGAGATTTCAGGATACTCGTAGATTTTTGGAAGCTTGGCAACCCCTTTCAATGAAAGTTATTCTCGTCAGTCTCTGCTTGGGGCTACTTCATTGGACACAAACCATAGCCATAGAACTTGGAACTACATTATTGTGCCAAGTTTCAAAGAGCTAGCACAAACCGTGTTTGATTTAGAGTTCCAACTACCTGCATCCATATAGGATGAAAACAGAGTGAAACCTAAACATGAAAACGGTTTCTGCAAAGGAACGGTTTAACCTAGAAGAACGAAATTTGGTGAGCCAAGTGGGACTGGTGTACTGATCATTACCTGCAAGTATCATCAAGATTGGGTGAAAAAATGTTTGCTGAGATTTCAGGAAACTCGTAGTTTTCTGGAAGCATGGCAACCCCTTTCAAAAAATTGATTCTTGTCAGTCTCTGCTTGGGGTACTTCAATAGGACACAAACCATCGCGATAGAACTTGGAACTACATTATTGTGCCAAGTTTCAAAGAGCTAGCACAAACCATGTTTGATTTAGAGTTCCAACTACATGTATCCATATATGAGAATACAGAGTGAAACCTAAACATGAAAACGGTTACTGCAAAGGAACTGTTTAACCGAGAAGAAAGAAATTTGGTGAGCCAAGTGGGATTGGTGGACTGATCATTACCTGCCAGTATCTTCAAGATTGGGTGAAAAAATGTTTGCTGAGATTTCAGGAAACTCGTACTTTTTTGGAAGCTTGGCATCCCCTTTTAATGAAAGTGATTCCCGTCAGTCTCTGCTTGGGGCTACTTCCATAGGACACAAACCATAGCCATAGAACTTGGAACTACATTATTGTGCCAAATTTCAAAGAGCTAGCACCAACCGTGTTTGATTTAGAGTTCCAACTACATGTATCCATATAGGAGAAAACAGAGTGAAACCTAAACATGAAAACGGTTACTGCAAAGGAACGGTTTAACCTAGAAGAACGAAATTTGGTGAGCAAAGTGGGATTGGTGTCCTGATCATTACCTGCAAGTATCATCAGGATTGGGTGAAAAAATGTTTGCTGAGATTTCCATTAACACGTAGTTTTTTGGAAGCTTGGCAACCCCTTTCAATGAAAGTGATTCTCGTCAGTCTCTGCTTGGGGCTACTTCCATAGGACACAAACCATAGCCATAGAACTTGGAACTACATTATTGTGCCATGTTTCAAAGAGCTAGCACAAACCGTGTTTGATTTAGAGTTCCAACTACATGTATCCATATAGGAGAAAACAGAGTGAAACCTAAACATGAAAACGGTTACTGCAAAGGAACGGTTTAACCTAGAAGAACGAAATTTGGTCAGCCAAGTGGGACTGCTGTACTGATCATTACCTGCAAGTATCATCAAGATTGGGTGAAAAAATGTTTGCTGAGATTTCAGGAAACTCGTAGTTTTTTGGAAGCTTGGCAACCCCTTTCAATGAAAGTGATTCTCGTCAGTCTCTGCTTGGGGCTACTTCCATAGGACACAAACCATAGCCATAGAACTTGGCACTACATTATTGTGCCAGTTTCAATTAGCTAGCACCAACCGTGTTTGATTTAGAGTTCCAACTATATGTATCCATATAGGAAAAACAGAGTGAAACCTAAACATGAAAATGGTTACTGCAAAGGAAAGCTTTAACCTATAAGAACGAAATTTGGTGAGCCAAGTGGGATTGGTGTACTGATCATTACCTGCAAGTATCATCAAGATTGGGGGAAAAAATGTTTGCTGAGAATTCAGGAAACTCGTAGTTTTTTGGAAGCTTGGGAACCCCTTTCAATGAAAGTGATTCTTGTCAGTCTCTGCTTGGGGCTACTTCCATAGGACACAAACCATAGCCATAGAACTTGGAACTACATTATTGTGCCAAGTTTCAAAGAGCTAGCACAAACCGTGTTTGATTTAGAGTTCCAACTACATGTATCCATATAGGAGAAAACAGAGTGAAACCTAAACATGAAAACGGTTACTGCAAAGGAACGGTTTATCCTAGAAGAACGAAATTAGGTGAGCCAAGTGGGACTGGTGTACTGATCATTACCTGCAAGTATCATCAAGATTGGGTGAAAAAATGTTTGCTGAGATTTCAGGAAACTCGTACTTTTTTGGAAGCTTGGCAACCCCTTTCAATGAAAGTGATTCTCGTCAGTCTCTGCTTGGGGCTACTTCCATAGGACACAAACCATAGCCATAGAACTTGGAACTACATTATTGTGCCAAATTTCAAAGAGCTAGCACCAACCGTGTTTGATTTAGAGTTCCAACTACATGTATCTATATAGGAAAAAACAGAGTGAAACCTAAACATGAAAACGGTTACTGCAAAGGAACGGTTTAACCTAGAATAACGAAATTTGGTGAGCCAAGTGGGATTGTTGTACTGATTATTACCTGTAAGTATCATCAAGATTGGGTGAAAAAATATTTGCTGAGATTTCCATAAACACGTAGTTTTTTGGAAGCTTGGCAATCATTTCAATGAAAGTGATTCTCGTCAGTCTCTGCTTGGGGCTACTTCCATAGGACACAAACCATAGCCATAGAACTTGGAACTACATTATTGTGCCATGTTTCAAAGAGCTAGCACAAACCGTGTTTGATTTAGAGTGCTAAATACATGTATCCATATAGGAGAAAACAGACTGAAACCTAAACATGAAAACGGTTACTGCAAAGGAACGGTTTAACCTAGAAGAACGAAATTTGGTGAGCCAAGTGGGACTGCTGTACTGACCATTACATGCAAGTATATCATGATTGGGTGAAAAAATGTTTGCTGATATTTCAGGAAACTCGTAGTTTTTTGGAAGCTTGGAAACCCCTTTCAATGAAAGTGATTCTCGTCAGTCTCTGCTTGGGGCTACTTCCATAGGACACAAACCATAGCTATAGAACTTGGCACTACATTATTGTGCCAAGTTTCAATTAGCTAGCACCAACCGTGTTTGATTTAGAGTTCCAACTACATGTATCCATATAGGGAAAAAACAGAGTGAAACCTAAACATGAAAACGTTTACTGCAAAGGAACGGTTTAACCTAGAAGAACGAAATTTGGTGAGCCTAGTGGGATTGGTGTACTGATCATTATCTGCCAGTATCATCAAGATTGGGTGTAAAAATGTTTGCTGATATTTCAGGAATCTCGTAGTTTTTTGGAAAATTGGCAACCCCTTTCAATGAAAGTGATTCTCGTCAGTCTCTGCATAGGGCTACTTCAATAGGACACAAACCATAGCGATAGAACTTGGAACTACATCATTATGCCAAGTGGAAAAGAGCTAGCACAAACCGTATTTGATTTAGAGTTCCAACTACATGTATCCATATAGGAGAAAACAGAGTGAAACCTAAACATGAAAACTGTTGCTGCAAAGGAACGGTTTAACCTAGAAGAATGAAATTTGGTGAGCCAAGTGGGTTGGTGTACTGATCATTACCTGCCAGTATCATCAAGATTGGGTGAAAAAATGTTTGCTGAGATTTCAGGAAACTCGTACTTTTTTGGAAGCTTGGAAACCCATTTCAATGAAAGTGATTATCGTCAGTCTCTGCTTGGGGCTACATCAATAGGACACAAACCATAGCCATAGAACTTGGAACTACATTATTGTGCCATGTTTCAAAGAGCTAGCACAAACCGTGTTTGATTTAGAGTTCCAACTACATGTATCCCTTTAGGAGAAAACAGAGTGGAACCTAAACATGAAAACGGTTACTGCAAAGGAACGGTTTAACCTAGAAAAACGAAATTTGGTGAGCCAAGTGGGATTGGTGTACTGATCATAACCTGCAAGTATCATCAAAATTGGGTGAAAAAATGTTTCCTGAGATTTCCGGAAACTCGTAGTTTTTTGGAAGCTTGGCAACCCCTTTCAATGAAAGTGATTCTCGACAGTCTCTGCTTGGGGCTACTTCCATAGGACACAAAAGATAGAGAGAGAACTTGGAACTAAATTATTTTGCCAAGTTTCAAACAGCTAGCACAAACCGTGTTTGATTTAGAGTTCCAACTACATGTATCCATATAGGAGAAAACAGAGTGAAACCTAAACATGAAAACGGTTACTGCAAAGGAACGGTTTAACCTAGAAGAACGAAATTTGGTCAGCCAAGTGGGACTGGTGTACTGATCATTACATGCAAGTATCATCAAGATTGGGTGAAAAAATATTTGCTGAGTTTTCAAGAAACTCATAGTTTTTTGGAAGCTTGGCAACCCTTTCAATGAAAGTGATTCTCGTCAGTCTCTGCTTGGGGTTTCTTCCATAGGACACAAACCATAGTGATAGAACTTGGAACTACATTATTGTGCCACGTTTCAAAGACTAGCACAAACCGTGTTTGATTTAGAGTTCCAAATACATGTATCCATATAGGACAAAACAGAGTGAAACCTAAACATGAAAACGGTTACTGCAAAGGAATGGTTTCACCTAGAAGAACGAAATTTGGTGAGCCAAGTGGGACTCGTGTACTGATCATTACCTGCAAGTATCATCAAGATTGGGTGAAAAAATGTTTGCTGAGATTTCAGGAAACTCGTAGTTTTGTGGAAGCTTGGCAACCCCTTTCAATGAAAGTGATTCTCGTCAGTCTCTGCTTGGGGCTACTTCCATAGGACACAAACCATAGCCATAGAATTTGGAACTACATTATTGTGACAAGTTTCACAGAGCTAGCACAAACCGTGTTTGATTTAGAGTTCCAACTACATGTATCCCTATAGGAGAAAACAGAGTGAAACCTAAACATGGAAACGGTTACTGCAAAGGAACGGTTTAACCTAGAAGAACGAAATTTGGTCAGCCAAGTGGGATTGGTGTACTAATCATTAAATGGATGTATCATCAAGATTGGGTGAAAAAAATGTTTGCTGAGATTTCAGGAAACTCGTAGTTTTTTGGAAGCTTGGCAACCCCTTTCAATGAAAGTGATTGTCGTCAGTCTCTGCTTGGGGCTACTTCCATAGGACACAATCCATCGCGATAGAACTTGGAACTACATTATTGTGCAAAGTTTCAAAGAGCTAGCACAAACCGTGTCTGATTTAGAGTTCCAACTACATGTATCCATATAGGAGAAAACAGAGTGAAACCTAAACATGAAAACGGTTACTGCAAAGGAACGGTTTAACCTAGAAGAACTAAATTTGGTGAGCCAAATGGGATTGGTGTACTGATCATTACCTGCAAGTATCATCAAGATTGGGTGAAAAAATGTTTGCTGAGATTTCAGGAAACTCGTAGTTTTTTGGAAGCTTGGCAACCCCTTTCAATGAAAGTGATTCTTGTCAGTCTCTGCTTGGGGCTACATCCATAGGACACACCATAACCATAGAACTTGGAACTACATTAATGTGCCAAGTTTCAAAGAGCTAGCGCCAACCGTGTTTGATTTAGATTTCCAACTACATGTATCCATATAGGAGAAAACAGAGTGAAACCTAAACATGAAAACGGTTACTGCAAATTAACGGTTTAACCTAGAATAACGAAATTTGGTGAGCCAAGTGGGATTGGTGTACTGATCATTACCTGCCAGTATCATCAAGATTGGGTGAAAAAATGTTTGCTGAGATATCAGGAAACTCGTAGTTTTTTGGAACCTTGGCAACCCCTTTCAATGAAAGTGATTCTCGTCAGTCTCTGCTTGGGGCTACATCAATAGGACACAAACCATCACGAAAGAACTTGGAACTACATTATTGTGCCATGTTTCAAAGAGCTAGCACAAACCGTGTTTGATTTAGAGTTCCAAATACATGTATCCATATAGGAGAAAACAGAGTGAAACCTAAACATGAAAACGGTTACTGCAAAGGAACGATTTAACCTAGAAAAACGAAATTTGGTGAGCCAAGTGGGACTGGTGTACTGAGAAGTACCTGCAAGTATCATCAAGATTGGGTGAAAAAATGTTTGCTGAGATTTCAGGAAACTCGTAGTTTTTCGGAAGCTTGGCAACCCCTTTCAATGAAAGTGATTCTCGTCAGTCTCTGCTTGGGGCTACTTCCATAGGACACAAAAAATACCATAGAACTTTGAATTACATTATTGTACCAGGTTACGAAGAGCTAGCACAAACCGTGTTTGATTTGGAGTTCCAACTACATGTATCCATATAGGAGAAAACAGAGTGAAACCTAAACATGAAAACGCTTACTGCAAAGGAACGGTTTAACCTAGAAGAACGAAATTTGGTGAGCCTAGTGGGATTGGTGTACTGATCATTAAATGGAAGTATCATCAAGATTGGGTGAAAAAAATGTTTGCTGAGATTTCAGGAAACTCGTAGTTTTTGGAAGCTTGGCAACCCCTTTCAATGAAAGTGATTCTCGTCAGTCTCTGCTTGGGGCTACTTCCATAGGACACAAACCATAGCAATAGAACTTGGAACTACATTATTGTGCCAAGTTTCAAAGAGCTAGCACAAACCGTGTTTGATTTAGAGTTCCAACTACATGTATCCATATAGGAGAAAACAGAGTGAATCCTAAACATGAAAACGGTTACTGCAAAGGAAAGGTTTAACCTAGAAGAACGAAATTTGATGAGCCAAGTGGGATTTGTGTACTGATCATTACCTGCAAGTATCATCAAGATTGGGTGAAAAAATGTTTGCTGAGATTTCCGGAAACTCGTAGTTTTTTGGAAGCTTGGCAACCCCTTTCAATGAAAGTGATTCTCGTCAGTCTCTGCTTGGGGCTACTTCCATAGGACACACACCATAACCATAGAACTTTGAACTACATTATAATGCCAAGTTTCAAAGAGCTAGCACAAACCGTGTTTGATTTAGAGTTCCAACTACATGTATCCATATAGGAGAAAAGAGAGTGAAACCTAAACCTGAAACGGTTCCTGCAAAGGAACGGTTTAACCTAGAAGAACGAAATTTGGTGAGCCTAGTGGGATTGGTGTACTGATCATTAAATGGAAGTATCATCAAGATTGGGGATTGGGTGAAAAACGTTTGCTGAGATTTCAGGAAACTCGTAGTTTTTTGGAAGCTTGGCAACCCCTTTCAATGAAAGTGATTCTCGTCAGTCTCTGCTTGGGGCTACTTCCATAGGACACAAACCATAGCCATAGAACTTGGAACTACATTATTGTGCCAAGTTTCAAAGAGCTAGCACAAACCGTGTTTGATTTAGAGTTCCAACTACATGTATCCATATAGGAGAAAACAGAGTGAAACCTAAACATGAAAACGGTTACTGCAAAGGAACGGTTTAACCTAGAAGAACGAAATTTGGTGAGCCAAGTGGGACTGGTGTACTGATCATTACCTGCAAGTATCATCAAGATTGGGTGAAAAAATATTTGCTGAAATTTCAGGAAACTCGTAGTTTTTTGGAAGCCTGGCAACCCCTTTCAATGAAAGTGATCTCGTCAGTCTCTGCTTGGGGCTACTTCCATCGGACACAAACCATACCCATAGAACTTGGAACTACATTGTTGTGCCAAGTTTCAAAGAGCTAGCACAAACCGTGTTTGATTTAGAGTTCCAACTACATGTATCCATATAGGAAAAAACAGAGTGAAACCTAAACATGAAAACGGTTACTGCAAAGGAAAGGTTTAACCTAGAAGAACGAAATTTGGTGAGCCTAGTGGGATTGGTGTACTGATCATTAAATGGAAGTATCATCAAGATTGGGTGAAAAAATGTTTGCTGAGATTTCAGGAAACTCGTAGTTTTTTGGAAGCTTGGCAACCCCTTTCAATGAAAGTGATTCTCGTCAGTCTCTGCTTGGGGCTACTTCCATAGGACACAAACCATAGCCATAGAACTTTTAACTACATTATTGTGCCAAGTTTCAAAGAGCTAGCACAATCCGTGTTTGATTTAGAGTTCCAAATACATGTATCTATATAGGAGAAAACAGAGTGAAACCTAAACATGAAAACGGTTACTGCAAAGGAACGGTTTAACCTAGAAGAACGAAATTTCTTCAGCCAAGTGGGACTGGTGTACTGATCATTACCTGCAAGTATCATCAAGATTGAGTGAAAAAATTTTTGCTGAGATTTCAGGAAACTCGTAGTTTTTTGGAAGCTTGGCAACCCCTTTCAATGAAAGTGATTCTTGTCAGTCTCTGCTTGGGGCTACTTCCATAGGACACAAACCATAGCCATAGAACTTGGAACTACATTATTATGCCAATTTCAAAGAGCTAGCACAAACCGTGTTTGATTTAGAGTTCCAACTACATGTATCCATATAGGAGAAAACAGCGTGAAACCTAAACATGAAAACGGTTACTGCAAAGGAACGGTTTAACCTAGAAGAACGAAATTTGGTGAGCCTAGTCGGATTGGTGTACTGATCATTAAATGGAAGTATCATCAAGATTGGGTGAAAAAATGTTTGCTGAGATTTCAGGAAACTCGTAGTTTTTTGGAAGCTTGGCAACCCCTTTCAATGAAAGTGATTCTCGTCAGTCTCTGCTTCTTGCTACTTCCATAGGACACAAACCATAGCCATAGAACTTGGAACTACATTATTGTGCCAAGTTTCAAAGAGCTAGCACAAACCGTGTTTGATTTAGAGTTCCAACTACATGTATCCATATAGGAGAAAACAGTGTGAAACCTAAATATAAAAACGTTTACTGCAAACGAACGGTTTAACCTAGAAGAACGAAATTTTGGTGAGCCAAGTGGGATTGGTGTAGTGATCATTAAATGGAGGTATCATCAACATTGGGTGAAAAAATGTTTGCTGAGATTTCAGGAAACTCGTAGTTTTTTGGTAGTTTGGCAACCCTTTCAATGAAAGTGATTCTCGTCAGTCTCTGCTTGGGGCTACTTCCATAGGAATCAAACCATAGCCATAGAACTTGGAACTACATTATTGTGCCAAGTTTCAAAGAGCTAGCACAAACCGTGTTTGATTTAGAGTTCCAACTACATGTATCCATATAGGAGAAAACAGAGTGAAACCTAAACATGAAAACGCTTACTGCAAAGGAACGGTTTAACCTAGAAGAACGAAATTTGGTGAGCCTAGTGGGATTGGTGTACTGATCATTAAATGGAAGTATCATCAAGATTGGGTGAAAAAAATGTTTGCTGAGATTTCAGGAAACTCGTAGTTTTTGGAAGCTTGGCAACCCCTTTCAATGAAAGTGATTCTCGTCAGTCTCTGCTTGGGGCTACTTCCATAGGACACAAACCATAGCAATAGAACTTGGAACTACATTATTGTGCCAAGTTTCAAAGAGCTAGCACAAACCCTGTTGGATTTAGAGTTCCAACTACATGTATCCATATAGGAGAAAACAGAGTGAATCCTAAACATGAAAACGGTTACTGCAAAGGAACGGTTTAACCTAGAAGAACGAAATTTGATGAGCCAAGTGGGATTTGTGTACTGATCATTACCTGCAAGTATCATCAAGATTGGGTGAAAAAATGTTTGCTGAGATTTCAGGAAACTCGTAGTTTTTTGGAAGCTTGGCAACCCCTTTCAATGAAAGTGATTCTCGTCAGTCTCTGCTTGGGGCTACTTCCATAGGACACACACCATAACCATAGAACTTTGAACTACATTATAATGCCAAGTTTCAAAGAGCTAGCACAAACCGTGTTTGATTTAGAGTTCCAACTACATGTATCCATATAGGAGAAAAGAGAGTGAAACCTAAACCTGAAAACGGTTCCTGCAAAGGAACGGTTTAACCTAGAAGAACGAAATTTGGTGAGCCTAGTGGGATTGGTGTACTGATCATTAAATGGAAGTATCATCAAGATTGGGGATTGGGTGAAAAAACGTTTGCTGAGATTTCAGGAAACTCGTAGTTTTTTGGAAGCTTGGCAACCCCTTTCAATGAAAGTGATTCTCGTCAGTCTCTGCTTGGGGCTACTTCCATAGGACACAAACCATAGCCATAGAACTTGGAACTACATTATTGTGCCAAGTTTCAAAGAGCTAGCACAAACCGTGTTTGATTTAGAGTTCCAACTACATGTATCCATATAGGAGAAAACAGAGTGAAACCTAAACATGAAAACGGTTACTGCAAAGGAACGGTTTAACCTAGAAGAACGAAATTTGGTGAGCCAAGTGGGACTGGTGTACTGATCATTACCTGCAAGTATCATCAAGATTGGGTGAAAAAATATTTGCTGAGATTTCAGGAAACTCGTAGTTTTTTGGAAGCCTGGCAACCCCTTTCAATGAAAGTGATCTCGTCAGTCTCTGCTTGGGGCTACTTCCATAAGACACAAACCATAGCCATAGAACTTGGAACTACATTATTGTGCCAAGTTTCAAAGAGCTAGGACAAACCGTGTTTGATTTAGAGTTCCAACTACATGTATCCATATAGGAAAAAACAGAGTGAAACCTAAACATGAAAACGGTTACTGCAAAGGAAAGGTTTAACCTAGAAGAACGAAATTTGGTGAGCCTAGTGGGATTGGTGTACTGATCATTAAATGGAAGTATCATCAAGATTGGGTGAAAAAATGTTTGCTGAGATTTCAGGAAACTCGTAGTTTTTTGGAAGCTTGGCAACCCCTTTCAATGAAAGTGATTCTCGTCAGTCTCTGCTTGGGGCTACTTCCATAGGACACAAACCATAGCCATAGAACTTTTAACTACATTATTGTGCCAAGTTTCAAAGAGCTAGCACAATCCGTGTTTGATTTAGAGTTCCAAATACATGTATCTATATAGGAGAAAACAGAGTGAAACCTAAACATGAAAACGGTTACTGCAAAGGAACGGTTTAACCTAGAAGAACGAAATTTCTTCAGCCAAGTGGGACTGGTGTACTGATCATTACCTGCAAGTATCATCAAGATTGAGTGAAAAAATGTTTGCTGAGATTTCAGGAAACTCGTAGTTTTTTGGAAGCTTGGCAACCCCTTTCAATGAAAGTGATTCTCGTCAGTCTCTGCTTGGGGCTACTTCCATAGGACACACACCATAACCATAGAACTTTGAACTACATTATAATGCCAAGTTTCAAAGAGCTAGCACAAACCGTGTTTGATTTAGAGTTCCAACTACATGTATCCATATAGGAGAAAAGAGAGTGAAACCTAAACCTGAAAACGGTTCCTGCAAAGGAACGGTTTAACCTAGAAGAACGAAATTTGGTGAGCCTAGTGGGATTGGTGTACTGATCATTAAATGGAAGTATCATCAAGATTGGGGATTGGGTGAAAAAACGTTTGCTGAGATTTCAGGAAACTCGTAGTTTTTTGGAAGCTTGGCAACCCCTTTCAATGAAAGTGATTCTCGTCAGTCTCTGCTTGGGGCTACTTCCATAGGACACAAACCATAGCCATAGAACTTGGAACTACATTATTGTGCCAAGTTTCAAAGAGCTAGCACAAACCGTGTTTGATTTAGTGTTCCAACTACATGTATCCATATAGGAGAAAACAGAGTGAAACCTAAACATGAAAACGGTTACTGCAAAGGAACGGTTTAACCTAGAAGAACGAAATTTGGTGAGCCAAGTGGGACTGGTGTACTGATCATTACCTGCAAGTATCATCAAGATTGGGTGAAAAAATATTTGCTGAGATTTCAGGAAACTCGTAGTTTTTTGGAAGCCTGGCAACCCCTTTCAATGAAAGTGATCTCGTCAGTCTCTGCTTGGGGCTACTTCCATAGGACACAAACCATAGCCATAGAACTTGGAACTACATTATTGTGCCAAGTTTCAAAGAGCTAGCACAAACCGTGTTTGATTTAGAGTTCCAACTACATGTATCCATATAGGAAAAAACAGAGTGAAACCTAAACATGAAAACGGTTACTGCAAAGGAAAGGTTTAACCTAGAAGAACGAAATTTGGTGAGCCTAGTGGGATTGGTGTACTGCTCATTAAATGGAAGTATCATCAAGATTGGGTGAAAAAATGTTTGCTGAGATTTCAGGAAACTCGTAGTTTTTTGGAAGCTTGGCAACCCCTTTCAATGAAAGTGATTCTCGTCAGTCTCTGCTTGGGGCTACTTCCATAGGACACAAACCATAGCCATAGACTTTTAACTACATTATTGTGCCAAGTTTCAAAGAGCTAGCACAATCCGTGTTTGATTTAGAGTTCCAAATACATGTATCTATATAGGAGAAAACAGAGTGAAACCTAAACATGAAAACGGTTACTGCAAAGGAACGGTTTAACCTAGAAGAACGAAATTTCTTCAGCCAAGTGGGACTGGTGTACTGATCATTACCTGCAAGTATCATCAAGATTGAGTGAAAAAATGTTTGCTGAGATTTCAGGAAACTCGTAGTTTTTTGGAAGGCTTGGCAACCCCTTTCAATGAAAGTGATTCTTGTCAGTCTCTGCTTGGGGCTACTTCCATAGGACACAAACCATAGCCATAGAACTTGGAACTACATTATTATGCCAATTTCAAAGAGCTAGCACAAACCGTGTTTGATTTAGAGTTCCAACTACATGTATCCATATAGGAGAAAACAGAGTGAAACCTAAACATGAAAACGGTTACTGCAAAGGAACGGTTTAACCTAGAAGAACGAAATTTGGTGAGCCAAGTGGGATTTGTGTACTGATCATTACCTGCAAGTATCATCACGATTGGGTGAAAAAATGTTTGCTGACATTTCCGGAAACTCGTAGTTTTTTGGAAGCTTGGCAACCCCTTTCAATGAAAGTGATTCTCGTCAGTCTCTGCTTGGGGCTACTTCCATAGGACACACACCATAACCATAGAACTTTGAACTACATTATTATGCCAATTTCAAACAGCTAGCACAAACCGTGTTTGATTTAGAGTTCCAACTACATGTATCCATATAGGAGAAAACAGAGTGAAACCTAAACATGAAAACGGTTACTGCAAAGCAACGGTTTAACCTAGAAGAACGAAATTTTGTGAGCCTAGTCGGATTGGTGTACTGATCATTAAATGGAAGGATCATCAAGATTGGGTGAAAAAATGTTTGCTGAGATTTCAGGAAACTCGTAGTTTTTTGGAAGCTTGGCAACCCCTTTCAATGAAAGTGATTCTCGTCAGTCTCTGCTTGTTGCTATTTCCATAGCACACAAACCATAGCCATAGAACTTGGAACTACATTATTGTGCCAAGTTTCAAAGAGCTAGCACAAACCATGTTTGATGTAGAGTTCCAAATACATGTATCCATGTAGGAGAAAACTGAGTGAAACCTAAACATGAAAACTCTTACTGCAAAGGAACGGTTTAACCTAGAAGAACGAAATTTGGTGAGCCTAGTCGGATTGGTGTACTGATCATTAAATGGAAGGATCATCAAGATTGGGTGAAAAAATGTTTGCTGAGATTTCAGGAAACTCGTAGTTTTTTGGAAGCTTGGCAACCCCTTTCAATGAAAGTGATTCTCGTCAGTCTCTGCTTGTTGCTATTTCCATAGGACACAAACCATAGCCATAGAACTTGGAACTACATTATTGTGCCAAGTTTCAAAGAGCTAGCACAAACCGTGTTTGATTTAGAGTTCCAACTACATGTATCCATATAGGAGAAAACAGTGTGAATCCTAAACATGAAAACGGTTACTGCAAAGGAACGGTTTAACTTAGAAGAACGAAATTTGGTGAGCCTAGTGGGATTGGTGTACTGATCATTAAATGGAAGTATCATCAAGATTGGGTGAAAAAATGTTTGCTGAGATTTCAGGAAAATCGCAGTTTTTTGGAAGCTTGGCAACCCCTTTCAATGAAAGTGATTCTCGTCAGTCTCTGCTTGGGGCTACTTCCATATTACACAAACCATAGCCATAGAACTTGGAACTACATTATTGTGCCAAGTTTCAAAGAGCTAGCACAAACCGTGTTTGATTTAGAGTTCCAAATACATGTATCCATATAGGAGAAAACAGAGTGAAACCTAAACATGAAAACGGTTACTGCAAAGGAAAGGTTTAACCTAGAATAACGAAATTTTTGAGCCAAGTGGGACTGGTGTACTGATCATTACCTGCAAGTATCATCAAGATTGGGTGAAAAAATGTTTGCTGAGATTTCAGGAAACTCGTAGTTTTTTGGAAGCTTGTCAACCCCTTTCAATGAAAGTGATTCTTATCAGTCTCTGCTTGGGGCTACTTCCATAGGACACAAACCATAGCCATAGAACTTGGAACTACATTATTATGCCAATTTCAAAGAGCTAGCACAAACCGTGTTTGATTTAGAGTTCCAACTACATGTATCCATATAGGAGAAAACAGAGTGAAACCTAAACATGAAAACGGTTACTGCAAAGGAACGGTTTAACCTAGAAGAACGAAATTTGGTGAGCCTAGTCGGATTGGTGTACTAATCATTAAATGGAAGTATCATCAAGATTGGGTGAAAAAATGTTTGCTGAGATTTCAGGAAACTCGTAGTTTTTTGGAAGCTTGGCAACCCCTTTCAATGAAAGTGTTTCTCGTCAGTCTCTGCTTGTTGCAACTTCCATAGGACACAAACCATAGCCATAGAACTTGGAAGTACATTATTGTGCCAAGTTTCAAAGAGCTAGCACAAACCGTGTTTGATTTAGAGTTCCAAATACATGTATCCATATAGGAGAAAACAGAGTGAAACCTAAACATGAAAACGGTTACTGCAAAGGAACGGTTTAACCTAGAAGAACGAAATTTGGTGAGCTTAGTGGGATTGGTGTACTGATCATTAAATGGAAGTATCATCAAGATTGGGTGAAAAAATGTTTGCTGAGATTTCAGGAAACGCGTAGTTTTTTGGAAGCTTGGCAACCCCTTTCAATGTAAATGATTCTCGTCAGTCTCTGCTTGGGGCTACTTCCATAGGACACAAACCATAGCCATAGAACTTGGAACTACATTATTGTGCCAAGTTTCAAAGAGCTAGCACAAACCGTGTTTGATTTAGAGTTCCAAATACATGTATCCATATAAGAGAAAACACAGTGAATCCTAAATATGAAACGGTTACTGCAAAGGAACGGTTTAACCTAGAAGAACGAAATTTGGTCAGCAAAGTTGGACTGGTGTACTGATCATTACCTGCAAGTATCATCAAGATTGGGTGAAAAATTGTTTGCTGAGATTTCAGGAAACTCGTAGATTTTTGGAAGCTTGGCAACCCCTTTCAACGAAAGTGATTCTCGTCAGTCTCTGCTTGGGGCTACTTCCATAGGACACAAACCATAGCCATAGATCTTGGAACTACATTATTGTGCCAAGTTTCAAAGAGCTAGCACAAACCGTGTTTGATTTAGAGTTCCAACTACATGTATCCCTATAGGAGAAAAGAGGGTGAAACCTAAACATTGAAACGGTTAATGCAAAGGAACGGTTCAACCTAGAAGAACGAAATTTGGTCAGCAAAGTTGGACTGGTGTACTGATCATTACCTGCAAGTATCATCAACATTGGGTGAAAAAATGTTTGCTGAGATTTCAGGAAACTCATAGTTTTTTGGAAGCTTGGCAACCCTTTCAATGAAAGTGATTCTCGTCAGTCTCTGCTTGGGGCTACTTCCATAGGAAACAAACCATAGCCATAGACCTTGGAACTACATTATTTAGCCAAGTTTCATAGAGCTAGCACAAACCGTGTTTGATTTAGAGTTCCAAATACAAGTATCCATATAGGAGAAAACAGTGTGAATCCTAAACATGAAAACGGTTACTGCAAAGGAACGGTTTAACCTAGAAGAACAAAATTTGGTGAGCCAAGTGGGACTGCTGTACTGATCATTACCTGCAAGTATCATCAAGATTGGGTGAAAAAATGTTTGATGAGCATTCAGGAAACTCGTAGTTTTTTGGAAGCTTGGCAACCCCTGTCAATGAAAGTGATTCTCGTCAGTCTCTGCTTGGGGCTACTTCCATAGGACACAAACCATAACCATAGAACTTGGAACTACATTATAATGCCAAGTTTCAAAGAACTAGCACAAACCGTGTTTGATTTAGAGTTCCAACTATATGTATCCATATAGGAGAAAACAGAGTGAAACCTAAACATGAAAACAGTTACTGCAAAGGAACGGTTTAACCTAGAAGAACGAAATTTGGTGAGCTTACTGGGATTGGTGTACTGATCATTAAATCGAAGTATCATCAAATTGGGTGAAAAAATGTTTGATGAGATTTCAGGAAACTCGTAGTTTTGTGGTAGCTTGGCAACTCCTTCCAATGAAAGTGATTCTCCTCAGTCTCTGCTTGGGGCTACTTCCATAGGACACAAACCATATCCATAGAACTTGGAACTACATTATTGTGCCAAATTTCAAAGAGCTAGCACAAACCGTGTTTGATTTAGAGTACCAACTACGTGTATCCATATAGGAGAAAAGAGAGTGAAACCTCAACATGAAAACGGTTACTGCAAAGGAACGGTTTAACCTAGAAGAATGAAATTTGGTGAACCAAGTGGGACTGGTGTACTGATCATTGCCTGCAAGTATCATCAAGATTGGGTGAAAAAATGTTTGCTGAGATTTCAGGAAACTCATAGTTTTTTGGAAGCTTGGCAACCCCTTTCAATGAAAGTGATTCTCGTCAGTCTCTGCTTGGGGCTATTTCCATAGGACACAAACCATAGCCATAGAACTTGGAAGTACATTATTGTGTCACGTTTCAAAGAGCTAGCACAAACCGTGTTTGATTTAGAGTTCCTAATACATGTATCCATATAGGAGAAAACAGAGTGAAACCTAAACATGAAAACGGTTACTTGAAAGGAACGGTTTAACCTAGAAGATCGAAATTTGGTGAGCCAAGTGGGATTGGTGTACTGGTCATTACCTGCAAGTATCATCAAGATTGGGTGAAAAAATGTTTGCTGAAATTTCAGGAAACTCGTTGTTTTTTGGAAGCTTGTCAACCCCTTTCAATGAAAGTGATTCTTGTCAGTCTCTGCTTGGGGCTACTTCCATAGGACACAAACCATAGCCATAGAACTTGGAACTACATTATTATGCCAATATCAAAGAGCTAGCACAAACCGTGTTTGATTTAGAGTTCCAACTACATGTATCCATATAGGAGAAAACAGAGTGAAACCTAAACATGAAAACGGTTACTGCAAAGGATCGGTTTAACCTAGAAGAACGAAATTTGGTCAACCAAGTGGGACTGGTGTACTGATCATTACCTGCAAGTATCATCAAGATTGGGTGAAAAAAAGGTTGCTGAGATTTCAGGAAACTCGTAGTTTTTTGGAAGCTTGTGAACCCCTTTCAATGAAAGTGATTCTCGTCAGTCTCTGCTTGGGGCTACTTCCATAGGACACAAACCATAGCCATAGAACTTGGAACTACATTATTGTGCCAAGTTTCAAAGAGCTAGCACAAACCGTGTTTGATTTAGAGTTCCAACTACATGTATCCATATAGGAGAAAACAGAGTGAAACCTAAACATTAAAACGGTTACTGCAAAGGAACGGTTTAACCTAGAAGAACGAAATTTGGTCAGCAAAGTTGGACTGGTGTACTGATCATTACCTGCAAGTATCATCAAGATTGGGTGAAAAAATGTTTGCTGAGATTTCAGGAAACTCGTAGTTTTTTGGAAGCTTGGCAACCCCTTTCAATGAAAGTGATTCTCGTCAGTCTCTGCTTGGGGCTACTTCCATAGGACACAAACCATTGCCATAGAACTTGGAAGTACATTATTGTGTCAAGTTTCAAAGAGCTATCACAAACCGTGTTTGATTTAGAGTACCAACTACATGTATCCATATAGTAGAAAACAAAGTGAAACCTCAACATGAAAACGATTACTGCAAAGGAACCGTTTAACCTAGAAGAACGAAATTTGGTGAGCCAAGTGGGACTGGTGTACTGATCATTACCTGCAAGTATCATCAACATTGGTTGAAAAAATGTTTGCTGAGATCTCAGGAAACTCGTAGTTTTTTGGAAGCTTGGCAACCCCTTTCAATGAAAGTGATTCTCGTCAGTCTCTGCTTGGGGCTACTTCCATAGGACACAAACCATAGCCATAGAACTTGGAACTACATTATTGTTCCAAGTTTCAAAGAGCTAGCACAAACCGTGTTTGATTTAGAGTTCCAACTACATGTATCCATATAGGAGAAAACAGAGTGGAACCTAAACATGAAAACGGTTACTGCAAAGGAACGGTTTAACCTAGAAGAACGAAATTTGGTGAGCCAAGTGGGACTGGTGTACTGATCATTACCTGCAAGTATCATCAAGATTGGGTGAAAAAAGTTTGCTGAGATTTCAGGAAACTCGTAGTTTTTTGGAAGCTTGGCAACACCTTTCAATGAAAGTGATTCTCATCAGTCTCTGCTTGGGGCTACTTCCATAGGACAAAAACCATAGCCATAGAACTTGGAACTACATTATTGTGCCAAGTTTCAAAGAGCTAGCACAAACCGTGTTTGATTTAGAGTTCCAACTACATGTATCCATATAGGATAAAACAGAGTGAAACCTAAACATGAAAACGGTTACTTGAAAGGAACGGTTTAACCTAGAAGATCGAAATTTGGTGAGCCAAGTGGGATTGGTGTACTGGTCATTACCTGCAAGTATCATCATGATTGTGTGAAAAAATGTTTACTGAGATTTCCGGATTCTCGTTGTTTTTTGGTAGCTTGGCAACCGCTTTCAATTAAAGTGATTCTCGTCAGTCTCTGCTTGGGGCTACTTTCATAGGACACACACCATAGCCATAGAACTTGGAACTACATTATTGTGCCAAGTTTCAAAGAGCTAGCACAAACCGTGTTTGATTTAGAGTTCCAACTACATGTATCCATATAGGAGAAAACAGAGTGAAACCTAAACATGAAAACGGTTACTGCAAAGGAACGGTTTAACCTAGAAGAACGAAATTTGGTGAGCCAAGTGGGACTGGTGTACTGATCATTACCTGCAAGTATCATCAACACTGGGTGAAAATATGTTTGCTGAGATTTCAGGAAACTCGTAGTTTTTTGGAAGCTTGGCAACCCCTTTCAATGAAAGTGATTCTCGTCAGTCTCTGCTTGGGGCTACTTCCATAGGACAAAAACCATAGCTATAGAACTTGGAACTACATTATTGTGTCAAGTTTCAAAGAGCTAGCAAAAAACGTATTTGATTTAGAGTTCCAACTACGTGTATCCCTATAGGAGAAAACAGAGTGAAACCTAAAAATGAAAACGGTTACTACAAAGGGACGGTTTAACCTAGAAGAAGGAAATTTTGTGAACCAAGTGGGACTGGTGTACTGATAATTGCCTGCAAGTTTCATCAAGATTGGGTGAAAAAATGTTTGCTGAGATTTCAGGAAACTCGTAGTTTTGTGGTAGCTTGGCAACCCCTTCCAATGAAAGTGATTCTCGTCAGTCTCTGCTTGGGGCTACTTCCATAGGACACAATCCATAGCCATAGAACTTGGAACTACATTATTGTGCCAAGTTTCAAAGAGCTAGCACAAACTGTGTTTGATTTAGAGTACCAACTACATGTATCCATATAGGAGAAAACAGAGTGAAACCTAAACATGAAAACGGTTACTTGAAAGGAACGGTTTAACCTAGAAGATCGAAATTTGGTGAGCCAAGTGGGATTGGTGTACTTTTCATTACCTGCAAATATCATCATGATTGGGTGAAAAAATGTTTACTGAGATTTCCGGAAACTCGTTGTTTTTTGGTAGCTTGGCAACCGCTTTCAATTAAAGTGATTCTCGTCAGTCTCTGCTTGGGGCTACTTTCATAGGACACAAACCATAGCCATAGAACTTAGAACTACATTATTGTGCCAAGTTTCAAAGAGCTAGCACAAACCGTGTTTGATTTAGAGTACCAACTACATGTATCCATATAGGAGAAAACAGAGTGAAACCTAAATATGAAAACGGTTACTGCAAAGGAACGGTTTAACCTAGAAGAAAGAAACTTGGTCAGCCAAGTGGGACTGGTGTACTGATCATTACCTGCAAGTATCATCAAGATTGGGTGAAAAAATGTTTGCTGAGATTTCAGGAAACTCGTAGTTTTTTGGAAGCTTGGCAACCCCTTTCAATGAAAGTGATTCTCATCAGTCTCTGCTTGGGGCTATTTCCATAGGACACAAACCATAGCCATTGAACTTGGAAGTACATTATTGTGTCAAGTTTCAAAGAGCTAGCACAAAACGTGTTTGATTTAGAGTTCCAAATACATGTATCCATATAGGAGAAAACAGAGTGAAACCTAAACATGTAAACGGTTATTGCAAAGGAACGGTTTAACCTAGAAGATCGAAATTTGGTGAGCCAAGTGGGATTGGTGTACTGGTCATTACCTGCAAGTATCATCATGATTGGGTGAAAAAATGTTTACTGAGATTTCCGGAAACTCGTTGTTTTTTGGTAGCTTGGCAACCGCTTTCAATGAAAGTGATTCTCGTCAGTCTCTGCTTGGGGCTACTTTCATAGGACACAAACCATAGCCATAGAACTTGGAAGTACATTATTGTGCCAAGTTTCAAAGAGCTAGCACAAACCGTGTTTGATTTAGAGTTCCAACTACATGTATCCATATAGGAGAAAACAGAGTGAAACCTCAACATGAAAACGGTTACTGCAAAGGAACGGTTTAACCTAGAAGATCGAAATTTGGTGAGCCAAGTGGGACTGGTGTACTGATCATTACCTGCAAGTATCATAGATTGGGTGAAAAAATGTTTGCTGAGATTTCCAGAAACTCGTAGTTTTTTGGAAGCTTGGCAACCCCTTTCAATGAAAGTGATTCTCGTCAGTCTCTGCTTGGGGCTACATCCGTAGGACAAAAACCATTGCCATAGAACTTGGAACTACATTATTGTGCCAAGTTTCAAAGAGCTAGCACAAACCGTGTTTGATTTAGAGTTCCAACTACATGTATCCATATAGGAGAAAACAGAGTGAAACCTAAACATGAAAACGGTTACTGCAAAGGAACGGTTTAACCTAGAAGAACGAAATTTGATGAGCCAAGAGAGACTGGTGTACTGATCATTGCCTGCAAGTATCATCAAGATTGGGTGAAAAAATGTTTGCTGAGATTTGAGGAAACTCGTAGTTTTTTGGAGGCTTGGCAACCCCTTTCAATGAAAGTGATTCTCCTCAGTCTCTGCTTGGGGCTACTTCCAAAGGACAAAAACCATAGCCATAGAACTTGGAACTACATTATTGTGTCAAGTTTCAAAGAGCTAGCAAAAACCGTGTTTGATTTAGAGTTCCAACTACATGTATCCATATAGGAGAAAACAGAGTGAAACCTCAACATGAAAACGGTTACTGCAAAGGGACGGTTTAAGCTAGAAGAACTAAATTTGGTGAACCAAGTGGGACTGATGTACTGATCATTGCCTGCAAGTATCATCAAGATTGGGTGAAAAAATGTTTGCTGAGATTTCAGGAAACTCGTAGTTTTGTGGTAGCTTGGCAACCGCTTTCAATGAAAGTGATTCTCGTCAGTCTCTGCTTGGGGCTACTTCCATAGGACACAAACCATAGCCATAGAACTTGGAACTACATTATTGTGCCAAGTTTTAAAGAGCTAGCACAAACCGTGTTTGATTTAGAGTACCAAATACATGTATCCATATAGGAGAAAACAGAGTGGAACCTAAACATGAAAACGGTTACTGCAAAGGAACGGTTTAACCTAGATGAACGAAATTTGGTGTGCCAAGTGGGATTGGTGTACTGATCATTACCTGCAAGTATCATAAAGATTGGGTGAAAAAATGTTTGCTGAGATTTCAGGAAACTCGTAGTTTTTTGGAAGCTTGGCAACACCTTTCAATGAAAGTGATTCTCGTCAGTCTCTGCTTGGGGCTACTTCCATAGGACACAAACCATAGCCATAGAACTTGGAACTACATTATTGTGCCAAGTTTCAAAGAGCTAGCACAAACCGTGTTTGATTTAGAGTACCAAATACATGTATCCATATAGGAGAAAACAGAGTGAAACCTCAACATTAAAACGGTTAGTGCAAAGGAACGGTTTAACCTAGAAGATCGAAATATGGTGAGCCAAGTGGGACTGGTGTACTGATCATTACCTGAAAGTATCAAAAAGTTTGGGTGAAAAAATGTTTGCTGAGATTTCAGGAAACTCGTAGTTTTTTGGAAGCTTGGCAACCCCTTTCAATGAAAGTGATTCTCGTCAGTCTCTGCTTGGGGCTACTTCCATAGTACAAAAACCATAGCCATAGAACTTGGAACTACATTATTGTGCCACGTTTCAAAGAGCTAGCACAAACCGTGTTTGATTTAGAGTTCCAACTACATTTATCCATGTAGGAGAAAACAGAGTGAAACTTAAACATGAACACGGTTACTGCAAAGGAACGGTTTAACCTAGAAGAACGAAATTTGTTGAGCCAAGTGAGACTGGTGTACTGATCATGACCTGCAAGTATCATCAACATTGGGTGAAAAAATGTTTGCTGAGATTTCAGGAAACTCGTAGTTTTTTGGAAGCTTGGCAACCCCTTTCAATGAAAGTGATTCTCGTCAGTCTCTGCTTGGGGCTACTTCCATAGGACACAAACCATAGCCATAGAACTTGGAACTACATTATTGTGCCAAGTTTCAAAGAGCTAGCACAAACCGTGTTTGATTTAGAGTACCAAATACATGTATCCATATAGGAGAAAACAGAGTGAAACCTCAACATGAAAACGGTTACTGCAAAGGAAAGGTTTAACCTAGAAGAACCAAATTTGGTAAGCCAAGTGGGATTGGTGTACTGATCATTACCTGCAAGTATCATCAAGATTGGGTGAAAAAATGTTTGCTGAGATTTCAGGAAACTCGCAGTTTTTTGGAAGCTTGGCAACCCCTTTCAATGAAAGTGATTCTCGTCAGTCTCTGCTTGGGGCTACTTCATAGGACACAAACGATAGCGATAGAACTGGAACTACATTATTGTGCCAAGTTTCAAAGAGCTAGCACAAACCGTGTTTGATTTAGAGTTCCAACTACATGTATCCATATAGGAGAAAACAGAGTGAAACCTAAACATGAAAACTGTTATTGCAAAGGAACAGTTTAACCTAGAAGAACGAAATTTGGTCAGCCACGTGGGACTGGTGTACTGATCATTACCTGCAAGTATCATCAAGATTGGGTGAAAAAATGTTTGCTGAGATTTCAGGAAACTCGTAGTTGTTTGGAAGCTTGGCAACCCCTTTCAATGAAAGTGATTCTCGTTAGCCTCTGCTTGGGGGTATTTCCATAGGACACAAACCATAGCCATAGAAATTGGAAGTACATTATTGTGTCAAGTTTCAAAGAGCTAGCAAAAACCGTGTTTGATTTAGAGTTCCAACTACATGTATCCATATAGGAGAAAACAGAGTGAAACCTCAACATGAAAAATGTTATTGCAAAGGAACAGTTTAACCTAGAAGAACGAAATTTGGTCAGCCACGTGGGACTGGTGTACTGATGTCCTGATCATTACCTGTAAGTATCATCAAATTTGGGTGAAAAAATGTTTGCTGAGATTTCAGGAAACTCGTAGTTGTTTGGAAGCTTGGCAACCCCTTTCAATGAAAGTGATTCTCGTCAGTCTCTGCTTGGGGCAACTTCCATAGGACACAAACCATAGCCATAAAACTTGGAACTACATTATTGTGCCAAGTTTCAAAGAGCTAGCACAAACTGTGTTTGATTTAGAGTTCCAACTACATGTATCCATATAGGAGAAAACAGAGTGAAACCTAAACATGAAAACGGTTACTGCAAGGAACGGTTTAACCTAGAAAAACGAAATTTGGAGAGAGAAGTGGGATTCGTGTAATGATCATTAAATGGAAGTATCATAAAATTGGGTGAAAAAATGATTGCTGAGATTTCCGGAAACTGGTAGTTTTTTGGAAGCTTGGCAACCCCTTTCAATGAAAGTGATTCTCGTCATTCTCTGCTTGGGGCTACTTCCATAGGACAAAAACCATAGCCATAGAACTTGGAACTACATTATTGTGCCAAGTTTCAAAGAGCTAGCCCAAACCGTGTTTGATTTAGAGTTCCAACTACATGTATCCATATAGGAGAAAACATAGTGAAATCTAAACATGAAAACGGTTACTGCAAAGGAACGGTTTAACCTAGAAGAACGAAATTTGGTGAGCCAAGTGGGATTGGTGTCCTGATCATTACCTGCAAGTATCATCACGATTGGGTGAAAAAATGTTTGCTGAGATTTCAGGAAACTCGTAGTTTTTTGGAAGCTTGGCAACCCCTTTCAATGAAAGTGATTCTCGTCAGTCTATGTTTGGGGCTACTTCCATAGGACACAAACCATAGCCATAGAATTTGGAACTACATTATTGTGCCAAGTTTCAAAGAGCTAACACAAACCGTGCTTGATTTAGAGTTCCAAATACATGTATCCATATTGGAGAAAACAGAGTGAAACCTAAACATGAAACCGGTTACTGCAAAGGAACGGTTTAACCTAGAAGAACGAAATTTGGTGAGCCAAGTGGGACTGGTGTACTGATCATTACCTGCAAGTATCATCAAGGTTGGGTGAAAAAATGTTGGATGATTTCAGGAAACTCGTACTTTTTTGGATGCTTGGCAACCCCTTTCAATGAAAGTGATTCTCACCAATCTCTGCTTGTGGCTACTTCCATAGGACACAAACCATAGCCATAGAACTTGGAACTACATTATTGTGCCAAGTTTCAAAGAGCTAGGACAAACCGTGTTTGATTTAGAGTTCCAACTACATGTATCCAGATAGGAGAAAACAGAGTGAAACCTCAACATGAAAACGGTTCCTGCAAAGGAACGGTTTAACCTAGAAGAATGAAATTTGGTGAGCCCAGTGGGATTGGTGTACTGATCATTAAATGGAAGTATCATAAAGATTGGGAGAAAAAATGTTTGCTGAGATTTCAGGAAACTCGTAGTTTTTTGGAAGCTTGGCAACCCCTTTCAATGAAAGTGATTCTCGTCATTCTCTGCTTGGGGCTACTTCCATAGGACAAAAACCATAGCCATAGAACTTGGAACTACATTATTGTGCAAGTTTCAAAGAGCTAGCCCAAACCGTGTTTGATTTAGAGTTCCAACTACATGTATCCATATAGGAGAAAACATAGTGAAATCTAAACATGAAAACGGTTACTGCAAAGGAACGGTTTAACCTAGAAGATCGAAATTTGGTGAGCCAAGTGGGATTCGTGTACTGGTCATTACCTGCAAGTATCATCACGATTGGGTGAAAAAATGTTTGCTGAGATTTCCGGAAACTCGTTGTTTTTTGGTAGCGTGGCAACCGCTTTCAATGAAAGTGATTCTCGTCAGTCTCTGCTTGGGGCTATTTTCATAGGACACAAACCATTGCCATAGAACTTGGAACTCTATTATTGTGCCAACTATCAAAGAGCTATCACAAACCGTGTTTGATTTAGAGTTCCAACTACATGTATCCTTATAGGAGAAAACAGAGTGAAACCTAAATATGAAAACGGTTAGTGCAAAGGAACGGTTTAACCTAGAAGAACGAAATTTTGTCAGCCAAGTGGGACTGGTGTACTGATCATTGCCTGCAAGTATCATCAAGATTGGGTGAAAAAATGTTTGCTGAGATTTCAGGAAACTCGTACTTTTGTGGTAGCTTGGCAACCCCTTCCAATGAAAGTGATTGTCGTCAGTCTCTGCTTGGGTCTACTTCCATAGGACACAAACCATAGACATAGAACTTGGAACTACATTATTGTGCCAAATTTCAAAGAGCTAGCACAAACGGTGTTTGATTTAGAGTTCCAACTACATGTATCCATATAGGAGAAAACAGAGTGAAACCTCAACATGAAAACGGTTACTGCAAAGGAACGGTTTAACCTAGAAGAACGAAATTCGGTGAGCCAAGTGGGAATGGTGTACTGATCATTACCTGCAAGTATCATCAAGATTGGGTGAAAAAAATGTTTGCTGAGATTTCCGGAATCTCGTAGTTTTTTGGAAGCTTGGCAACCCCTTTCAATGAAAGTGATTCTCGTCAGTCTCTGCTTGGGGCTACTTACATAGGACACAAACCATAGCCATAGAACTTGGAAGTACATTATTGTGCCAAGTTTCAAAGAGCTACCACAAACCGTGTTTGATTTAGAGTTCCAACTACATGTATCCATATAGGAGAAAACAGAGTGAAACCTCAACATGAAAACGGTTACTGCAAAGGAACGGTTTAACCTAGAAGAAGGAAATTTAGTGAGCCAAGTGGGACTGGTGTACTGATCATTACCTGCAAGTATCATATGATTGGGTGAAAAAATGATTGCTGAGATTCCCGGAAACTCGTAGTTTTTTGGAAGCTTGACAACCCCTTTCAATGAAAGTGATTTTCGTCAGTCTCTGCTTGGGGCTACTTCCATAGGACACAAACCATACCCAAAGAACTTGGAACTACATTATTGTGCCAAGTTTCAAAGAGCTAGCACAAACAGTGTTTGATTTAGAGTTCCAAATACATGTATCCATATAGGAGAAAACAGAGTGAAACCTAAACATGCAAATGGTTACTGCAAAGGAACCGTTTAATCTAGAAGAACGAAATTTGGTGAACCAAGTGGGACTGGTGTACTGATCATTACCTGCAAGTATCATCAAGATGGGGTGAAAAAATGTTTGCTGAGATTTCAGGAAACTCGTAGTTTTTTGGAAGCTTGGCAGCCCCTTTCAATTAAAGTTATTCTCGTCAGTCTCTGCTTGGGGTTACTTCCATAGGACAAAAACCATAGCCATAGAACTTGGAACTACATTATTGTGCCAAGTTTCAAAGAGCTAGCACAAATTGTGTTTGATTTAGTGTTCCAACTACATGTATCCATATAGGAGAAAACAGAGTGAAACCTAAACATGAAAACGGTTACTGCAAAGGAACGGTTTAACCTAGAAGAACGAAATTTTGTCAGCCAAGTGGGACTAGTGTACTGATCATTACCTGCAAGTATCATCAAGATTGGGTCAAAAAATATTTGCTGAGATTTCAGGAAACTTGTAGTATTTTGGAAGCTTGGCAACCCCTTCAATGAATGTGATTCTCGTCAGTCTCTGCTTGGGGCTATTTCCATAGGACACAAACCATAGCCATAGAACTTGGAAGTACATTATTGTGCCAAGTTTCAAAGAGCTAGCACAAACAGTGTTTGATTTAGAGTTCCAAATACATGTATCCATATAGGAGAAAACAGAGTGAAACCTCAACATGAAAACTGTTATTGCAAAGGAACAGTTTAACCTAGAAGAACAAAATTTGGTCAGCCACGAGGGACTGTTGTACTGATAATTACCTGTAAGTATCATCAAATTTGGGTGAAAAAATGTTTGCTGAGATTTCCGGAAACTCGTAGTTTTTTGGAAGCTTGGCAACCCCTTTCAATGAAAGTGATTCTCGTCAGTCTCTGCTTGGGGCTACTTCCATAGTACAAAAACTATAGCGATAGAACTTGGAACTACATTATTGTGCCAAGTTTCAAAGAGCTAGCACAAACCGTGTTTGATTTAGAGTTCCAAATACACGTATCCATATAGGAGAAAACAGAGTGAAACCTCAACATGAAAACGGTTACTGCAAAGGAATGGTTTAACCTAGAAGAACCAAATTTGGTAAGCCAAGTGGGATTGGTGTACTGATCATTACCTGCAAGTATCATCAAGATTGGGTGAAAAAATGTTTGCTGAGATTTCAGGAAACTCGCAGTTTTTTGGAAGCTTGGCAACCCCTTTCAATGAAAGTGATTCTCGTCAGTCTCTGCTTGGGGCTACTTCATAGGACACAAACGATAGCGATAGAACTGGAACTACATTATTGTGCCAAGTTTCAAAGTGCTAGCACAAACCGTGTTTGATTTAGAGTTCCAACTACATGTATCCATATAGGAGAAAACAGAGTGAAACCTAAACATGAAAACTGTTATTGCAAAGGAACAGTTTATCCTAGAAGAACGAAATTTGGTCAGCCACGTGGGACTGGTGTACTGATCATTACCTGTAAGTATCATCAAGATTGGGTGAAAAAATGTTTGCTGAGATTTCAGGAAACTCGTAGTTGTTTGGAAGCTTGGCAACCCCTTTCAATGAAAGTGATTCTCGTTAGTCTCTGCTTGGGGCTATTTCCATAGGACACAAACCATAGCCATAGAAATTGGAAGTACATTATTGTGTCAAGTTTCAAAGAGCTAGCAAAAACCGTGTTTGATTTAGAGTTCCAACTACATGTATCCATATAGGAGAAAACAGAGTGAAACCTCAACATGAAAAATATTATTGCAAAGGAACAGTTTAACCTAGAAGAACGAAATTTGGTCACCCACGTGGGACTGGTGTACTGATGTCCTGATCATTACCTGTAAGTATCATCAAATTTGGGTGAAAAAATGTTTGCTGAGATTTCAGGAAACTCGTAGTTGTTTGGAAGCTTGGCAACCCCTTTCAATGAAAGTGATTCTCGTCAGTCTCTGCTTGGGGCAACTTCCATAGGACACAAACCATAGCCATAGAACTTGGAACTACATTATTGTGCCAAGTTTCAAAGAGCTAGCACAAACCGTGTTTGATTTAGAGTTCCAACTACATGTATCCATATAGGAGAAAACAGAGTGAAACCTAAACATGAAAACGGTTACTGCAAGGAACGGTTTAACCTAGAAAAACGAAATTTGGAGAGAGAAGTGGGATTCGTGTAATGATCATTAAATGGAAGTATCATAAAATTGGGTGAAAAAATGATTGCTGAGATTTCCGGAAACTGGTAGTTTTTTGGAAGCTTGGCAACCCCTTTCAATGAAAGTGATTCTCGTCATTCTCTGCTTGGGGCTACTTCCATAGGACAAAAACCATAGCCATAGAACTTGGAACTACATTATTGTGCCAAGTTTCAAAGAGCTAGCCCAAACCGTGTTTGATTTAGAGTTCCAACTACATGTATCCATATAGGAGAAAACATAGTGAAATCTAAACATGAAAACGGTTACTGCAAAGGAACGGTTTAACCTAGAAGAACGAAATTTGGTGAGCCAAGTGGGATTGGTGTCCTGATCATTACCTGCAAGTATCATCACGATTGGGTGAAAAAATGTTTGCTGAGATTTCAGGAAACTCGTAGTTTTTTGGAAGCTTGGCAACCCCTTTCAATGAAAGTGATTCTCGTCAGTCTATGTTTGGGGCTACTTCCATAGGACACAAACCATAGCCATAGAATTTGGAACTACATTATTGTGCCAAGTTTCAAAGAGCTAACACAAACCGTGCTTGATTTAGAGTTCCAAATACATGTATCCATATTGGAGAAAACAGAGTGAAACCTAAACATGAAACCGGTTACTGCAAAGGAACGGTTTAACCTAGAAGAACGAAATTTGGTGAGCCAAGTGGGACTGGTGTACTGATCATTACCTGCAAGTATCATCAAGGTTGGGTGAAAAAATGTTGGATGATTTCAGGAAACTCGTACTTTTTTGGATGCTTGGCAACCCCTTTCAATGAAAGTGATTCTCACCAATCTCTGCTTGTGGCTACTTCCATAGGACACAAACCATAGCCATAGAACTTGGAACTACATTATTGTGCCAAGTTTCAAAGAGCTAGGACAAACCGTGTTTGATTTAGAGTTCCAACTACATGTATCCAGATAGGAGAAAACAGAGTGAAACCTCAACATGAAAACGGTTCCTGCAAAGGAACGGTTTAACCTAGAAGAATGAAATTTGGTGAGCCCAGTGGGATTGGTGTACTGATCATTAAATGGAAGTATCATAAAGATTGGGAGAAAAAATGTTTGCTGAGATTTCAGGAAACTCGTAGTTTTTTGGAAGCTTGGCAACCCCTTTCAATGAAAGTGATTCTCGTCATTCTCTGCTTGGGGCTACTTCCATAGGACAAAAACCATAGCCATAGAACTTGGAACTACATTATTGTGCAAGTTTCAAAGAGCTAGCCCAAACCGTGTTTGATTTAGAGTTCCAACTACATGTATCCATATAGGAGAAAACATAGTGAAATCTAAACATGAAAACGGTTACTGCAAAGGAACGGTTTAACCTAGAAGATCGAAATTTGGTGAGCCAAGTGGGATTCGTGTACTGGTCATTACCTGCAAGTATCATCACGATTGGGTGAAAAAATGTTTGCTGAGATTTCCGGAAACTCGTTGTTTTTTGGTAGCGTGGCAACCGCTTTCAATGAAAGTGATTCTCGTCAGTCTCTGCTTGGGGCTATTTTCATAGGACACAAACCATTGCCATAGAACTTGGAACTCTATTATTGTGCCAACTATCAAAGAGCTATCACAATCCGTGTTTGATTTAGAGTTCCAACTACATGTATCCATATAGGAGAAAACAGAGTGAAACCTAAACATGAAAACGGTTACTGCAAGGAACGGTTTAACCTAGAAAAACGAAATTTGGAGAGAGAAGTGGGATTCGTGTACTGATCATTAAATGGAAGTATCATAAAATTGGGTGAAAAAATGATTGCTGAGATTTCCGGAAACTGGTAGTTTTTTGGAAGCTTGGCAACCCCTTTCAATGAAAGTGATTCTCGTCATTCTCTGCTTGGGGCTACTTCCATAGGACAAAAACCATAGCCATAGAACTTGGAACTACATTATTGTGCCAAGTTTCAAAGAGCTAGCCCAAACCGTGTTTGATTTAGAGTTCCAACTACATGTATCCATATAGGAGAAAACATAGTGAAATCTAAACATGAAAACGGTTACTGCAAAGGAACGGTTTAACCTAGAAGAACGAAATTTGGTGAGCCAAGTGGGATTGGTGTCCTGATCATTACCTGCAAGTACAATCACGATTGGGTGAAAAAATGTTTGCTGAGATTTCAGGAAACTCGTAGTTTTTTGGAAGCTTGGCAACCCCTTTCAATGAAAGTGATTCTCGTCAGTCTATGTTTGGGGCTACTTCCATAGGACACAAACCATAGCCATAGAATTTGGAACTACATTATTGTGCCAAGTTTCAAAGAGCTAACACAAACCGTGCTTGATTTAGAGTTCCAAATACATGTATCCATATTGGAGAAAACAGAGTGAAACCTAAACATGAAACCGGTTACTGCAAAGGAACGGTTTAACCTAGAAGAACGAAATTTGGTGAGCCAAGTGGGATTGGTGTACTGATCATTACCTGCAAGTATCATCAAGATTGGGTGAAAAAATGTTTGCTGAGATTTCAGGAAACTCGTACTTTTTTGCATGCTTGGCAACCCCTTTCAATGAAAGTGATTCTCGTCAGTCTCTGCTTGGGGCTACTTCCATAGTACAAAAACTATAGCCATAGAACTTGGAACTACATTATTGTGCCAAGTTTCAAAGAGCTAGCACAAACCGTGTTTGATTTAGAGTTCCAAATACATGTATCCATATAGGAGAAAACAGAGTGAAACCTCAACATGAAAACGGTTACTGCAAAGGAATGGTTTAACCTAGAAGAACCAAATTTGGTAAGCCAAGTGGGATTGGTGTACTGATCATTACCTGCAAGTATCATCAAGATTGGGTGAAAAAATGTTTGCTGAGATTTCAGGAAACTCGCAGTTTTTTGGAAGCTTGGCAACCCCTTTCAATGAAAGTGATTCTCGTCAGTCTCTGCTTGGGGCTACTTCATAGGACACAAACGATAGCGATAGAACTGGAACTACATTATTGTGCCAAGTTTCAAAGTGCTAGCACAAACCGTGTTTGATTTAGAGTTCCAACTACATGTATCCATATAGGAGAAAACAGAGTGAAACCTAAACATGAAAACTGTTATTGCAAAGGAACAGTTTATCCTAGAAGAACGAAATTTGGTCAGCCACGTGGGACTGGTGTACTGATCATTACCTGTAAGTATCATCAAGATTGGGTGAAAAAATGTTTGCTGAGATTTCAGGAAACTCGTAGTTGTTTGGAAGCTTGGCAACCCCTTTCAATGAAAGTGATTCTCGTTAGTCTCTGCTTGGGGCTATTTCCATAGGACACAAACCATAGCCATAGAAATTGGAAGTACATTATTGTGTCAAGTTTCAAAGAGCTAGCAAAAACCGTGTTTGATTTAGAGTTCCAACTACATGTATCCATATAGGAGAAAACAGAGTGAAACCTCAACATGAAAAATATTATTGCAAAGGAACAGTTTAACCTAGAAGAACGAAATTTGGTCACCCACGTGGGACTGGTGTACTGATGTCCTGATCATTACCTGTAAGTATCATCAAATTTGGGTGAAAAAATGTTTGCTGAGATTTCAGGAAACTCGTAGTTGTTTGGAAGCTTGGCAACCCCTTTCAATGAAAGTGATTCTCGTCAGTCTCTGCTTGGGGCAACTTCCATAGGACACAAACCATAGCCATAGAACTTGGAACTACATTATTGTGCCAAGTTTCAAAGAGCTAGCACAAACCGTGTTTGATTTAGAGTTCCAACTACATGTATCCATATAGGAGAAAACAGAGTGAAACCTAAACATGAAAACGGTTACTGCAAGGAACGGTTTAACCTAGAAAAACGAAATTTGGAGATAGAAGTGGGATTCGTGTACTGATCATTAAATGGAAGTATCATAAAATTGGGTGAAAAAATGATTGCTGAGATTTCCGGAAACTGGTAGTTTTTTGGAAGCTTGGCAACCCCTTTCAATGAAAGTGATTCTCGTCAGTCTATGTTTGGGGCTACTTCCATAGGACACAAACCATAGCCATAGAATTTGGAACTACATTATTGTGCCAAGTTTCAAAGAGCTAACACAAACCGTGCTTGATTTAGAGTTCCAAATACATGTATCCATATTGGAGAAAACAGAGTGAAACCTAAACATGAAACCGGTTACTGCAAAGGAACGGTTTAACCTAGAAGAACGAAATTTGGTGAGCCAAGTGGGACTGGTGTACTGATCATTACCTGCAAGTATCATCAAGGTTGGGTGAAAAAATGTTGGATGATTTCAGGAAACTCGTACTTTTTTGGATGCTTGGCAACCCCTTTCAATGAAAGTGATTCTCACCAGTCTCTGCTTGGGGCTACTTCCATAGGACACAAACCATAGCCATAGAACTTGGAACTACATTATTGTGCCAAGTTTCAAAGAGCTAGGGCAAACCGTGTTTGATTTAGAGTTCCAACTACATGTATCCAGATAGGAGAAAACAGAGTGAAACCTCAACATGAAAACGGTTACTGCAAAGGAACGGTTTAACCTAGAAGAATGAAATTTGGTGAGCCCAGTGGGATTGGTGTACTGATCATTAAATGGAAGTATCATAAAGATTGGGAGAAAAAATGTTTGCTGAGATTTCAGGAAACTCGTAGTTTTTTGGAAGCTTGGCAACCCCTTTCAATGAAAGTGATCCTCGTCAATCTCTGCTTGGGGCTACTTCCATAGGACACAAACCATAGTGATAGAACTTGGAACTACATTATTTTGCCAAGTTTGAATGAGTTGGCACAAACCGTGTTTGATTTAGAGTTCCAAATACATGTATCCATATAGGAGAAAACAGAGTGGAACCTAAACATGAAAACGGTTACTGCAAAGGAACGGTTTAACCTAGATGAACGAAATTTGGTGAGCCAAGTGGGACTGGTGTACTGATCATTACCTGCAAGTATCATCAAGATTGGGTGAAAAAATGTTTGCTGAGATTTCAGGAAACTCGTAGTTATTTGGTAGCTTGGCCACCCCTTCCAATGAAAGTGATTCTCGTCAGTCTCTGCTTGGGGCTACTTCCATAGGACACAAACCATAGCCATAGAACTTGGAACTACATTATTGTGCCAAGTTTCAAAGAGCTAGCACAAACCGTGTTTGATTTAGAGTACCAAATACATGTATCCATATAGGAGAAAACAGAGTGAAACCTCAACATTAAAACGGTTAGTGCAAAGGAAAGGTTTCACCTAGAAGAACGAAATTTGGTGAGCCAAGTGAGACTGGTGTACTGATCATTACCTGCAAGTATCATCACGATTGGGTGAAAAAATGTTTGCTGAGATTTCAGGAAACTCGTAGTTTTTTGGAAGCTTGGCAACCCCTTTCAATGAAAGTGATTCTCGTCAGTCTCTGCTTGGGGCTACTTCCATAGGACAAAAACCATAGCCATAGAACTTGGAAGTACATTATTGTGTCAAGTTTCAAAGAGCTAGCAAAAACCGTGTTTGATTTAGAGTTCCAACTACATGTATCCATATAGGAGAAAACAGAGTGAAACCTAAACATGAAAACGGTTACTGCAAAGGAACGGTTTAACCTAGAAGAACGAAATTTGGTGAGCCATGTGGGACTGGTGTACTGATCATTACCTGCAAGTATCATCAAGATTGGGTGAAAAAATGTTTGCTGAGATTTCAGGAAACTCGTAGTTTTTTGGTAGCTTGGCAACAACTTTCAATGAAAGTGATTCTCGTCAGTCTCTGCTTGGGGCTACTTCCATAGGACACAAACCATAGCCATAGAACTTGGAACTACATTATTGTGCCAAGTTTCAAAGAGCTAGCACAAACCGTGTTTGATTTAGAGTACCAACTACATGTATCCATATAGGAGAAAACAGAGTGAAACCTAAACATGAAAACGGTTACTGCAAAGGAACGGTTTAACCTAGAAGATCGAAATTTGGTGTGCCAAGTGGGATTCGTGTACTGGTCATTACCTGCAAGTATCATCACGATTGGGTGAAAAAAATGTTTGCTGAGATTTCCGGAAACTCGTTGTTTTTTGGTAGCGTGGCAACCGCTTTCAATGAAAGTGATTCTCGTCAGTCTCTGCTTGGGGCTATTTTCATAGGACACAAACCATTGCCATAGAACTTTTAACTACATTATTGAGCCAAGTTTCAAAGAGCTAGCACAAACCGTGTTTGAGTTAGAGTTCCAACTACATGTATCCATATAGGAGAAAACAGAGTGAAACCTAAACATGAAAACCGTTACTGCAAAGGAAAGGTTTAACCTAGAAGAACGAAATTTTGTCAGCCAAGTGGGACTGGAGTACTGATCATTGCCTGCAAGTATCATCAAGATTGGGTGAAAAAATGTTTGCTGAGATTTCAGGAAACTCGTAGTTTTTTGGAAGCTTGGCAACCCCTTTCAATTAAAGTGATTCTCGTCCGTCTATGTTTGGGGCTACTTCCATAGGACACAAACCATAGCCATAGAATTTGGAACTACATTATTGTGCCAAGTTTCAAAGAGCTAACACAAACCGTGCTTGATTTAGAGTTCCAAATACATGTATCCATATTGGAGAAAACAGAGTGAAACCTAAACATGAAACCGGTTACTGCAAAGGAACGGTTTAACCTAGAAGAACGAAATTTGGTGAGCCAAGTGGGACTGGTGTACTGATCATTACCTGCAAGTATCATCAAGGTTGGGTGAAAAAATGTTGGATGATTTCAGGAAACTCGTACTTTTTTGGATGCTTGGCAACCCCTTTCAATGAAAGTGATTCTCACCAGTCTCTGCTTGGGGCTACTTCCATAGGACACAAACCATAGCCATAGAACTTGGAACTACATTATTGTGCCAAGTTTCAAAGAGCTAGGTCAAACCGTGTTTGATTTAGAGTTCCAACTACATGTATCCAGATAGGAGAAAACAGAATGAAACCTCAACATGAAAACGGTTACTGCAAAGGAACGGTTTAACCTAGAAGAATGAAATTTGGTGAGCCCAGTGGGATTGGTGTACTGATCATTAAATGGAAGTATCATAAAGATTGGGAGAAAAAATGTTTGCTGAGATTTCAGGAAACTCGTAGTTTTTTGGAAGCTTGGCAACCCCTTTCAATGAAAGTGATTCTCGTCATTCTCTGCTTGGGGCTACTTCCATAGGACAAAAACCATAGCCATAGAACTTGGAACTACATTATTGTGCCAAGTTTCAAAGAGCTAGCCCAAACCGTGTTTGATTTAGAGTTCCAACTACATGTATCCATATAGGAGAAAACATAGTGAAATCTAAACATGAAAACGGTTACTGCAAAGGAACGGTTTAACCTAGATGAACGAAATTTGGTGAGCCAAGTGGGATTCGTGTACTGGTCATTACCTGCAAGTATCATCACGATTGGGTGAAAAAAATGTTTGCTGAGATTTCCGGAAACTCGTAGTTTTTTGGAAGCTTGGCAATCCCTTTCAATGAAAGTGATTCTCGTCAGTCTCTGCTTGGGGCTACTTACATAGGACACAAACCATAGCCATAGAACTTGGAAGTACATTATTGTGCCAAGTTTCAAAGAGCTACCACAAACCGTGTTTGATTTAGAGTTCCAACTACATGTATCCATATAGGAGAAAACAGAGTGAAACCTCAACATGAAAACGGTTACTGCAAAGGAACGGTTTAACCTAGAAGAACGAAATTTAGTGAGCCAAGTGGGACTGGTGTACTGATCATTACCTGCAAGTATCATATGATTGGGTGAAAAAATGATTGCTGAGATTCCCGGAAACTCGTAGTTTTTTGGAAGCTTGACAACCCCTTTCAATGAAAGTGATTTTCGTAAGTCTCTGCTTGGGGCTACTTCCATAGGACACAAACCATACCCAAAGAACTTGGAACTACATTATTGTGCCAAGTTTCAAAGAGCTAGCACAAACAGTGTTTGATTTAGAGTTCCAAATACATGTATCCATATAGGAGAAAACAGAGTGAAACCTAAACATGCAAATGGTTACTGCAAAGGAACCGTTTAATCTAGAAGAACGAAATTTGGTGAACCAAGTGGGACTGGTGTACTGATCATTACCTGCAAGTATCATCAAGATGGGGTGAAAAAATGTTTGCTGAGATTTCAGGAAACTCGTAGTTTTTTGGAAGCTTGGCAGCCCCTTTCAATTAAAGTTATTCTCGTCAGTCTCTGCTTGGGGTTACTTCCATAGGACAAAAACCATAGCCATAGAACTTGGAACTACATTATTGTGCCAAGTTTCAAAGAGCTAGCACAAATTGTGTTTGATTTAGTGTTCCAACTACATGTATCCATATAGGAGAAAACAGAGTGAAATCTAAACATGAAAACGGTTACTGCAAAGGAACGGTTTAACCTAGAAGAACGAAATTTTGTCAGCCAAGTGGGACTAGTGTACTGATCATTACCTGCAAGTATCATCAAGATTGGGTCAAAAAATATTTGCTGAGATTTCAGGAAACTTGTAGTTTTTTGGAAGCTTGGCAACCCCTTCAATGAATGTGATTCTCGTCAGTCTCTGCTTGGGGCTATTTCCATAGGACACAAACCATAGCCATAGAACTTGGAAGTACATTATTGTGTCAAGTTTAAAAGAGCTAGCAAAAACCGTGTTTGATTTAGAGTTATAACTACATGTATCCATATAGGAGAAAACAGAGTGAAACCTCAACATGAAAACTGTTATTGCAAAGGAACAGTTTAACCGAGAAGAACAAAATTTGGTCAGCCACGAGGGACTGTTGTACTGATCATTACCTGTAAGTATCATCAAATTTGGGTGAAAAAATGTTTGCTGAGATTTCCGGAAACTCGTAGTTTTTTGGAAGCTTGGCAACCCCTTTCAATGAAAGTGATTCTCGTCAGTCTCTGCTTGGGGCTACTTCCATAGTACAAAAACTATAGCCATAGAACTTGGAACTACATTATTGTGCCAAGTTTCAAAGAGCTAGCACAAACCGTGTTTGATTTAGAGTTCCAAATACATGTATCCATATAGGAGAAAACAGAGTGAAACCTCAACATGAAAACGGTTACTGCAAAGGAATGGTTTAACCTAGAAAAACCAAATTTGGTAAGCCAAGTGGGATTGGTGTACTGATCATTACTTGCAAGTATCATCAAGATTGGGTGAAAAAATGTTTGCTGAGATTTCAGGAAACTCGCAGTTTTTTGGAAGCTTGGCAACCCCTTTCAATGAAAGTGATTCTCGTCAGTCTCTGCTTGGGGCTACTTCATAGGACACAAACGATAGCGATAGAACTGGAACTACATTATTGTGCCAAGTTTCAAAGTGCTAGCACAAACCGTGTTTGATTTAGAGTTCCAACTACATGTATCCATATAGGAGAAAACAGAGTGAAACCTAAACATGAAAACTGTTATTGCAAAGGAACAGTTTAACCTAGA
The DNA here is from genome assembly GCF_045843805.1 of Urocitellus parryii. Taxonomy (NCBI): domain Eukaryota; kingdom Metazoa; phylum Chordata; class Mammalia; order Rodentia; family Sciuridae; genus Urocitellus; species Urocitellus parryii. The sequence continues at coordinate 6,099 of NW_027551914.1, read as the reverse complement.
AGAACGAAATTTGGTCAGCCACGTGGGACTGGTGTACTGATCATTACCTGTAAGTATCATCAAGTTTGGGTGAAAAAATGTTTGCTGAGATTTCAGGAAACTCGTAGTTGTTTGGAAGCTTGGCAACCCCTTTCAATGAAAGTGATTCTCGTTAGTCTCTGCTTGGGGCTATTTCCATAGGACACAAACCATAGCCATAGAAATTGGAAGTACATTATTGTGTCAAGTTTCAAAGAGCTAGCAAAAACCGTGTTTGATTTAGAGTTCCAACTACATGTATCCATATAGGAGAAAACAGAGTGAAACCTCAACATGAAAAATATTATTGCCAAGGAACAGTTTAACCTAGAAGAACGAAATTTGGTCACCCACGTGGGACTGGTGTACTGATGTCCTGATCATTACCTGTAAGTATCATCAAATTTGGGTGAAAAAATGTTTGCTGAGATTTCAGGAAACTCGTAGTTGTTTGGAAGCTTGGCAACCCCTTTCAATGAAAGTGATTCTCGTCAGTCTCTGCTTGGGGCAACTTCCATAGGACACAAACCATAGCCATAGAACTTGGAACTACATTATTGTGCCAAGTTTCAAAGAGCTAGCACAAACCGTGTTTGATTTAGAGTTCCAACTACATGTATCCATATAGGAGAAAACAGAGTGAAACCTAAACATGAAAACGGTTACTGCAAGGAACGGTTTAACCTAGAAAAACGAAATTTGGAGATAGAAGTGGGATTCGTGTACTGATCATTAAATGGAAGTATCATAAAATTGGGTGAAAAAATGATTGCTGAGATTTCCGGAAACTGGTAGTTTTTTGGAAGCTTGGCAACCCCTTTCAATGAAAGTGATTCTCGTCAGTCTCTGATTGGGGCTACTTCCATAGGACACAAACCATAGCCATAGAACTTGGAACTACATTATTGTGCCAAGTTTCAAAGAGCTAGCCCAAACCGTGTTTGATTTAGAGTTCCAACTACATGTATCCATATAGGAGAAAACATAGTGAAATCTAAACATGAAAACGGTTACTGCAAAGGAACGGTTTAACCTAGAAGAACGAAATTTGGTGAGCCAAGTGGGATTGGTGTCCTGATCATTACCTGCAAGTATCATCACGATTGGGTGAAAAAATGTTTGCTGAGATTTCAGGAAACTCGTAGTTTTTTGGAAGCTTGGCAACCCCTTTCAATGAAAGTGATTCTCGCCAGTCTATGTTTGGGGCTACTTCCATAGGACACAAACCATAGCCATAGAACTTGGAACTACATTATTGTGCCAAGTTTCAAAGAGCTAACACAAACCGTGCTTGATTTAGAGTTCCAAATACATGTATCCATATTGGAGAAAACAGAGTGAAACCTAAACATGAAACCGGTTACTGCAAAGGAACGGTTTAACCTAGAAGAACGAATTTTGGTGAGCCAAGTGGGACTGGTGTACTGATCATTACCTGCAAGTATCATCAAGGTTGGGTGAAAAAATGTTGGATGATTTCAGGAAACTCGTACTTTTTTGGATGCTTGGCAACCCCTTTCAATGAAAGTGATTCTCACCAGTCTCTGCTTGGGGCTACTTCCATAGGACACAAACCATAGCCATAGAACTTGGAACTACATTATTGTGCCAAGTTTCAAAGAGCTAGGACAAACCGTGTTTGATTTAGAGTTCCAACTACATGTATCCAGATAGGAGAAAACAGAGTGAAACCTCAACATGAAAACGGTTACTGCAAAGGAACGGTTTAACCTAGAAGAATGAAATTTGGTGAGCCCAGTGGGATTGGTGTACTGATCATTAAATGGAAGTATCATAAAGATTGGGAGAAAAAATGTTTGCTGAGATTTCAGGAAACTCGTAGTTTTTTGGAAGCTTGCAACCCCTTTCAATGAAAGTGATCCTCGTCAATCTCTGCTTGGGGCTACTTCCATAGGACACAAACCATAGCCATAGAACTTGGAACTACATTATTTTGCCAAGTTTGAATGAGTTGGCACAAACCGTGTTTGATTTAGAGTTCCAAATACATGTATCCATATAGGAGAAAACAGAGTGGAACCTAAACATGAAAACGGTTACTGCAAAGGAATGGTTTAACCTAGATGAACGAAATTTGGTGAGCCAAGTTGGACTGGTGTACTGATCATTACCTGCAAGTATCATCAAGATTGGGTGAAAAAATGTTTGCTGAGATTTCAGGAAACTCGTAGTTATTTGGTAGCTTGGCCACCCCTTCCAATGAAAGTGATTCTCGTCAGTCTCTGCTTGGGGCTACTTCCATAGGACACAAACCATAGCCATAGAACTTGGAACTACATTATTGTGCCAAGTTTCAAAGAGCTAGCACAAACCGTGTTTGATTTAGAGTACCAAATACATGTATCCATATAGGAGAAAACAGAGTGAAACCTCAACATTAAAACGGTTAGTGCAAAGGAACGGTTTAAACCTAGAAGAACGAAATTTGGTGAGCCAAGTGAGACTGGTGTACTGATCATTACCTGCAAGTATCATCACGATTGGGTGAAAAAAATGTTTGCTGAGATTTCAGGAAACTCGTAGTTTTTTGGAAGCTTGGCAACCCCTTTCAATGAAAGTGATTCTCGTCAGTCTCTGCTTGGGGCTACTTCCATAGGACAAAAACCATAGCCATAGAACTTGGAAGTACATTATTGTGTCAAGTTTCAAAGAGCTAGCAAAAACCGTGTTGGATTTAGAGTTCCAACTACATGTATCCATATAGGAGAAAACAGAGTGAAACCTAAACATGAAAACGGTTACTGCAAAGGAACGGTTTAACCTAGAAGAACGAAATTTGGTGAGCCAAGTGGGACTGGTGTACTGATCATTACCTGCAAGTATCATATGATTGGGTGAAAAAATGATTGCTGAGATTCCCGGAAACTCGTAGTTTTTTGGAAGCTTGACAACCCCTTTCAATGAAAGTGATTTTCGTCAGTCTCTGCTTGGGGCTACTTCCATAGGACACAAACCATACCCAAAGAACTTGGAACTACATTATTGTGCCAAGTTTCAAAGAGCTAGCACAAACAGTGTTTGATTTAGAGTTCCAAATACATGTATCCATATAGGAGAAAACAGAGTGAAACCTAAACATGCAAATGGTTACTGCAAAGGAACCGTTTAATCTAGAAGAACGAAATTTGGTGAACCAAGTGGGACTGGTGTACTGATCATTACCTGCAAGTATCATCAAGATGGGGTGAAAAAATGTTTGCTGAGATTTCAGGAAACTCGTAGTTTTTTGGAAGCTTGGCAGCCCCTTTCAATTAAAGTTATTCTCGTCAGTCTCTGCTTGGGGTTACTTCCATAGGACAAAAACCATAGCCATAGAACTTGGAACTACATTATTGTGCCAAGTTTCAAAGAGCTAGCACAAATTGTGTTTGATTTAGTGTTCCAACTACATGTATCCATATAGGAGAAAACAGAGTGAAACCTAAACATGAAAACGGTTACTGCAAAGGAACGGTTTAACCTAGAAGAACGAAATTTTGTCAGCCAAGTGGACTAGTGTACTGATCATTACCTGCAAGTATCATCAAGATTGGGTCAAAAAATATTTGCTGAGATTTCAGGAAACTTGTAGTATTTTGGAAGCTTGGCAACCCCTTCAATGAATGTGATTCTCGTCAGTCTCTGCTTGGGGCTATTTCCATAGGACACAAACCATAGCCATAGAACTTGGAAGTACATTATTGTGCCAAAGTTTCAAAGAGCTAGCACAAACAGTGTTTGATTTAGAGTTCCAAATACATGTATCCATATAGGAGAAAACAGAGTGAAACCTCAACATGAAAACTGTTATTGCAAAGGAACAGTTTAACCGAGAAGAACAAAATTTGGTCAGCCACGAGGGACTGTTGTACTGATAATTACCTGTAAGTATAATCAAATTTGGGTGAAAAAATGTTTGCTGAGATTTCCGGAAACTCGTAGTTTTTGGAAGCTTGGCAACCCCTTTCAATGAAAGTGATTCTCGTCAGTCTCTGCTTGGGGCTACTTCCATAGTACAAAAACTATAGCCATAGAACTTGGAACTACATTATTGTGCCAAGTTTCAAAGAGCTAGCACAAACCGTGTTTGATTTAGAGTTCCAAATACATGTATCCATATAGGAGAAAACAGAGTGAAACCTCAACATGAAAACGGTTACTGCAAAGGAATGGTTTAACCTAGAAGAACCAAATTTGGTAAGCCAAGTGGGATTGGTGTACTGATCATTACCTGCAAGTATCATCAAGATTGGGTGAAAAATGTTTGCTGAGATTTCAGGAAACTCGCAGTTTTTTGGAAGCTTGGCAACCCCTTTCAATGAAAGTGATTCTCGTCAGTCTCTGCTTGGGGCTACTTCATAGGACACAAACGATAGCGATAGAACTGGAACTACATTATTGTGCCAAGTTTCAAAGTGCTAGCACAAACCGTGTTTGATTTAGAGTTCCAACTACATGTATCCATATAGGAGAAAACAGAGTGAAACCTAAACATGAAAACTGTTATTGCAAAGGAACAGTTTATCCTAGAAGAACGAAATTTGGTCAGCCACGTGGGACTGGTGTACTGATCATTACCTGTAAGTATCATCAAGATTGGGTGAAAAAATGTTTGCTGAGATTTCAGGAAACTCGTAGTTGTTTGGAAGCTTGGCAACCCTTTCAATGAAAGTGATTCTCGTTAGTCTCTGCTTGGGGCTATTTCCATAGGACACAAACCATAGCCATAGAAATTGGAAGTACATTATTGTGTCAAGTTTCAAAGAGCTAGCAAAAACCGTGTTTGATTTAGAGTTCCAACTACATGTATCCATATAGGAGAAAACAGAGTGAAACCTCAACATGAAAAATATTATTGCAAAGGAACAGTTTAACCTAGAAGAACGAAATTTGGTCACCCACGTGGGACTGGTGTACTGATGTCCTGATCATTACCTGTAAGTATCATCAAATTTTGGTGAAAAAATGTTTGCTGAGATTTCAGGAAACTCGTAGTTGTTTGGAAGCTTGGCAACCCCTTTCAATGAAAGTGATTCTCGTCAGTCTCTGCTTGGGGCAACTTCCATAGGACACAAACCATAGCCATAGAACTTGGAACTACATTATTGTGCCAAGTTTCAAAGAGCTAGCACAAACCGTGTTTGATTTAGAGTTCCAACTACATGTATCCATATAGGAGAAAACAGAGTGAAACCTAAACATGAAAACGGTTACTGCAAGGAACGGTTTAACCTAGAAAAACGAAATTTGGAGATAGAAGTGGGATTCGTGTACTGATCATTAAATGGAAGTATCATAAAATTGGGTGAAAAAATGATTGCTGAGATTTCCGGAAACTGGTAGTTTTTTGGAAGCTTGGCAACCCCTTTCAATGAAAGTGATTCTCGTCAGTCTATGTTTGGGGCTACTTCCATAGGACACAAACCATAGCCATAGAATTTGGAACTACATTATTGTGCCAAGTTTCAAAGAGCTAACACAAACCGTGCTTGATTTAGAGTTCCAAATACATGTATCCATATTGGAGAAAACAGAGTGAAACCTAAACATGAAACCGGTTACTGCAAAGGAACGGTTTAACCTAGAAGAACGAAATTTGGTGAGCCAAGTGGGACTGGTGTACTGATCATTACCTGCAAGTATCATCAAGGTTGGGTGAAAAATGTTGGATGATTTCAGGAAACTCGTACTTTTTTGGATGCTTGGCAACCCCTTTCAATGAAAGTGATTCTCACCAGTCTCTGCTTGGGGCTACTTCCATAGGACACAAACCATAGCCATAGAACTTGGAACTACATTATTGTGCCAAGTTTCAAAGAGCTAGGGCAAACCGTGTTTGATTTAGAGTTCCAACTACATGTATCCAGATAGGAGAAACAGAGTGAAACCTCAACATGAAAACGGTTACTGCAAAGGAACGGTTTAACCTAGAAGAATGAAATTTGGTGAGCCCAGTGGGATTGGTGTACTGATCATTAAATGGAAGTATCATAAAGATTGGGAGAAAAAATGTTTGCTGAGATTTCAGGAAACTCGTAGTTTTTTGGAAGCTTGGCAACCCTTTCAATGAAAGTGATCCTC
>NW_027551913.1:0-64161 GCF_045843805.1 Urocitellus parryii | reverse complement strand
AAAACTCGTAGATTTTTTGGAAGCCTTGGCAACCCCTTTCAATGAAAGTGATTCTCGTCAGGCTCTGCTTGGGGTACTTCAATAGGACACAAACCATAGCGATAGAACTTGGAACTACATTATTGTGCCAAGTTTCAAGGAGCTAGCACAAACCGTTTTTGATTTAGAGTTCCAACTACATGTTTCCATATAGGAGAAAACAGAGTGAAACCTAAACATGAAAACGGTTCCTGCAAAGGAACGGTTTAACCGAGATGAACGAAAATTGGTGAGCCAAGTGGGATTGGTGTACTGATCCTTACCTGCAAGTATCATCAAGATTGGGTGAAAAAAGGTTTGCTGAGATTCAGGAAACTCGTAGTTTTTTGGAAGTTTGTCAACCCCTTTCAATGAAAGTGATTCTCGTCAGTCTCTGCTTGGGGCTACTTTAATAGGACACAAACCATAGCGATATAACTTGGAACTACATTATTGTGCCAAGTTTCAAAGAGCTAGCACAAACCGTGTTTTATTTAGAGTTCCAACTACATGTATCCATATAGGAGAAAACAGAGTGAAACCTAAACATGAAATCGGTTCCTGCAAAGGAACGGTTTAACCGAGAAGAACGAAAATTTGGAGAGCCAAGTGTGATTGGTGTAGTGATCCTTACCTGCAAGTATCATCAAGATTGGGTGAAAAAGGTTTGCTGAGATTTCAGGAAACTCTTAGTTTTTCTGGAAGCCTGGAAACCCCTTTCAATGAAAGTGATTCTCGTCAGTCTCTGCTTGTTGGTACTTCAATAGGACACATACCATAGCGATAGAACTTGGAACTACATTATTGTGCCAAGTTTCAAAGAGATAGCACAAACCGTGTTTGATTTAGAGTTCCAACTACATGTTTCCATATAGGAGAAAACAGAGTGAAACCTAAACAAAAAAACGGTTCGTGCAAAGGAACGGTTTTAACCGAGAAGAACGAAATTTGGTGAGCCAAGTGGGATTGGTGTACTGATCATTACCTGCAAGTATCATCAAGATTGGGTGAAAAAAGGTTTGCTGAGATTTCAGGAAACTCGTAGTTTTTTGGAAGCTTGGCAACCCCTTTCAATGAAAGTGATTCTCATCAGTCTCTGCTTGGGGCTACTTCAATAGGACACAAAACCATAGCGATAGAAACTTGGAACTACATTATTGTGCCAAGTTTCAAAGAGCTACCACAAACCGTGTTTGATTTAGAGTTCCAACTACATGTATCCATATAGGAGAAAAACAGAGTGAAACCAAAACATGAAAACGGTTCCTGCAAAGGAACGGTTTATTCGAGAAGAACGAAATTTGGTGAGCCAATTGGGATTCGTGTACTGATCATTGCCTGCAAGTATCATCAAGATTGGGTGAAAAAATGTATGCTGAGATTTCAGGAAACTCGTAGTTTTTTGGAAGTTTGTCAACCCCTTTCAATGAAAGTGATTCTCGTCAGTCTCTGCTTGGGGCTACTTCAATAGGACACAAACCATAGCGATAGAACTTGGAACTACATTATTGTGCCAAGTTTCAAAGAGCTAGCGCAAAACCGTGTTTGATTTATTGTTCCAACTACATGTATCTATATAGGAGAAAACAGAGTGAAACCTAAACATGAAAACGGTTCCTGCAAAGGAACGGTTTAACCGAGAAGAACGAAATTTCGTGAGCCAAGTGGGGATTCGTGTACTGATCATTGCCTGCAAGTATCATCAAGATTGGGTGAAAAAAGGTTTGCTGAGATTCAAGAAACTCGTAGTTTTTTGGAACCTTGGCAACCCCTTTGAATGAAAGTGATTCTCGTCAGTCTCTGCTTGGGGCTACTTTAATAGGACACAAAACATAGCGATAGAACTTGGAACTACATTATTGTGTCAAGTTTCAAAGAGCTAGCACAAACCGTGTTTGATTTAGAGTTCCAACTAACATGTATCCATATAGGAGAAAACAGAGTGAAACCTAAACATGAAAAACGGTTCCTGCAAATCAACGGTTTAACGGACAAGAACGAAATTTGGTGAGCCAAGTGGGATTGGTGTACTGATCATTACCTGCAAGTATCATCAAGATTGGGTGAAAAAAGGTTTGCTGAGATTTCAGGAAACTCGTAGTTTTTTGGAAGCTTGGCAACCCCTTTCAATGAAAGTGATTCTCGTCAGTCTCTGCTTGGGGCTACTTCAATAGGACACAAACCATAGTGATAGAACTTGGAACTACATTATTGTGCCAAGTTTCAAAGAGCTAGCACAAACCGTGTTTGATTTAGAGTTCCAACTACATGTATCCATCTAGGAGAAAACAGAGTGAAACTTAAACATGAAAACGGTTCCTGCAAAGGAACGGTTTAACCGAGAAGAACAAATTTGGTGAGCCAAGTGGAATTGGTGTACTGATAATTACCTGAAAGTATCATCAAGTTTTGGGTGAAAAAAGGTTTGCTGAGATTTCAGGAACTCGTAGATTTTTGGAAGCTTGGCAACCCCTTTCAATGAAAGTGATTCTCGTCAGTCTCTTCTTGGGGCTACTTCAATAGGACAGAAACCATAGCGATAGAACTTGGAACTACATTATTGTGCCAAGTTTCAAAGAGCTAGCACAACCGTTTTTGATTTACAGTTCCAACTACATGTTTCCATATAGGAGAAAACAGAGTGAAACCTAAACATGAAAACGGTTTCCTGCAAAGGAACGGTTTAACGAGAAGAACGAAATTTGGTGAGCCAAGTGGGATTGGTGTACTGACCCTTACCTGCAAGAATCATCAAGATTGGGTGAAAAAAAGTTTTGCTGAGATTTCAGGAAACTCTTAGTTTTTTGGAAGCTTGGCAACCCCTTTCAATGAAAGTGATTCTAGTCAGTCTCTGCTTGGGGCTACTTCAATAGGACACAAACCAGAGCGATAGAAACTTGGAACTACATTATTGTGCCAAGATTCAAAGAGCTAGCACAAACCGTGTTTGATTTAGAGTTCCAACTACATGTATCTATATAGGAGAAAACAGAGTGAAACCTAAACATGAAAAAACGGTTCCTGCAAAGGAACGGTTTAACCGAGAAGAACGAAATTTGGTGAGCCAAGTGGATTGGTGTACTGATCATTACCTGCAAGTATCATCAAGATTGGGTGAAAAAAGGTTTGCTGAGATTTCAGGAAACTCGTAGTTTTTTGGAAGCTTTGCAACCCCTTTCAATGAAAGTGATTCTCGTCAGTCTCTGCTTGGGGCTACTTCAATAGGAAACAAACCATAGCGATAGAACTTGGAAATCCATTATTGTGCCAAGTTTCAACGTGCTAGCACAAACCGTGTTTGATTTAGAGTTCCAACTACATGTATCCATATAGGAGAAAACAGAGTGAAAACCTAAACATGAAAACGGTTCCTGCAAAGGAACGGTTTAAACCGAGAAGAACGAAATTTGGTGAGCCAAGTGGGATTGGTGTACTGATCATTACCTGCAAGTATCATCAAGATTGGGTGAAAAAAGTTTGCTGAGATTTCAGGAAACTCCTTGTGTTTTGGAAGCTTGGCAACCCCTTTCAATGAAAGTGATTCTCGTCAGTCTCTGCTTGGGGCTACTTCAATAGGACACAATCCATAGCGATAGAACTTGGAACTACATTATTGTGCCAAGTTTCAAAGAGCTAGCACAAACCGTTGTTTGATTTAGAGTTCCAACTACATGTATCCATATAGGAGAAAACAGAGTGAAACCTAACATGAAAACGGTTCCTGCAAAGGAACGGTTAAACCGAGAAGAACGAAATTTGGTGAGCCAAGTGGGATTGGTGTACTGATCATTACCTGCAAGTATCATCAAGATAGGGTGAAAAAAGGTTTGCTGAGATTTCAGGAAACTCGTAGTTTTTTGGAAGCTTGGCAACCCCTTTCAATGAAAGTGATTCTCATCAGTCTCTGCTTGGGGCTACTTCAATAGGACACAAACCATAGTGATAGAACTTGGAACTACATTATTGTGCCAAGTTTCAAAGAGCTAGCGCAAACCGTGTTTGATTTAGAGTTCCAACTACATGTATCTATATAGGAGAAAAACAGAGTGAAACCTAAACATGAAAACGGTTTCCTGCAAAGGAACGGTTTAACCGAGATGAACGAAATTTGGTGAGCCAATTGGGATTGGTGTACTGATCATTACCTGCAAGTATCATCAAGATTGGGTGAAAAAAGGTTTGCTGAGATTTTCAGGAAACTCGTAGTTTTTTGGAAGCTTGGCAACCCCTTTCAATGAAAGTGATTCTCATCAGTCTCTGCTTGGGGCTACTTCAATAGGACACAAACCATAGCGATAGAACTTGGAACTACATTATTGTGCCAAGTTTCAAAGAGCTACCACAAACCGTGTTTGATTTAGAGTTCCAACTACATGTATCCATATAGGAGAAAACAGAGTGAAACCAAAACATGAAAACGGTTCCTGCAAAGGAACGGTTTTAACCGAGAAGAACGAAATTTCGTGAGCCAAGTGGGATTCGTGTACTGATCATTGCCTGCAAGTATCATCAAGATTGGGTGAAAAAATGTATGCTGAGATATCAGGAAACTCGTAGTTTTTTGGAAGCTTGGCAACCCCTTTCAATGAAAGTGATTCTCGTCAGTCTCTGCTTCGGGCTACTTCAATAGGACACAAACCATAGCGATAGAACTTGGAACTACATTATTGTGCCAAGTTTCAAAGAGCTAGCACAAACCGTGTTTTATTTAGAGTTCCAACTACATGTATCCATATAGGAGAAAACAGAGTGAAACCTAAACATGAAATCGGTTCCTGCAAAGGAACGGTTTAACCGAGAAGAACGAAATTTGGAGAGCCAAGTGTGATTGGTGTAGTGATCCTTACCTGCAAGTATCATCAAGATTGGGTGAAAAAGGTTTGCTGAGATTTCAGGAAACTCTTAGTTTTTCTGGAAGCCTGGAAACCCCTTTCAATGAAAGTGATTCTCGTCAGTCTCTGCTTGTTGGTACTTCAATAGGACACATACCATAGCGATAGAACTTGGAACTACATTATTGTGCCAAGTTTCAAAGAGATAGCACAAACCGTGTTTGATTTAGAGTTCCAACTACATGTTTCCATATAGGAGAAAACAGAGTGAAACCTAAACAAAAAAAACGGTTCCTGCAAAGGAACGGTTTAACCGAGAAGAACGAAATTTGGTGAGCCAAGGTGGGATTGGTGTACTGATCATTACCTGCAAGTATCATCAAGATTGGGTGAAAAAAGGTTTGCTGAGATTTCAGGAAACTCGTAGTTTTTGGAAGCTTGGCAACCCCTTTCAATGAAAGTGATTCTCATCAGTCTCTGCTTGGGGCTACTTCAATAGGACACAAACCATAGCGATAGAACTTGGAACTACATTATTGTGCCAAGTTTCAAAGAGCTACCACAAACCGTGTTTGATTTAGAGTTCCAACTACATGTATCCATATAGGAGAAAACAGAGTGAAACCAAAACATGAAAACGGTTCCTGCAAAGGAACGGTTTATTCGAGAAGAACGAAATTTGGTGAGCCAATTGGGATTCGTGTACTGATCATTGCCTGCAAGTATCATCAAGATTGGGTGAAAAAATGTATGCTGAGATTTCAGGAAACTCGTAGTTTTTTGGAAGTTTGTCAACCCCTTTCAATGAAAGTGATTCTCGTCAGTCTCTGCTTGGGGCTACTTCAATAGGACACAAACCATAGCGATAGAACTTGGAACTACATTATTGTGCCAAGTTTCAAAGAGCTAGCGCAAACCGTGTTTGATTTATTGTTCCAACTACATGTATCTATATAGGAGAAAACAGAGTGAAACCTAAACATGAAAACGTTCCTGCAAAGGAACGGTTTAACCGAGAAGAACGAAATTTCGTGAGCCAAGTGGGATTCGTGTACTGATCATTGCCTGCAAGTATCATCAAGATTGGGTGAAAAAGGTTTGCTGAGATTTCAAGAAACTCGTAGTTTTTTTGGAACCTTGGCAACCCCTTTGAATGAAAGTGATTCTCGTCAGTCTCTGCTTGGGGCTACTTTAATAGGACACAAAACATAGCGATAGAACTTGGAAACTACATTATTGTGTCAAGTTTCAAAGAGCTAGCACAAACCGTGTTTGATTTAGAGTTCCAACTACATGTATCCATATAGGAGAAAACAGAGTGAAACCTAAACATGAAAACGGTTCCTGCAAATCAACGGTTTAACGGACAAGAACGAAATTTGGTGAGCCAAGTGGATTGGTGTACTGATCATTACCTGCAAGTATCATCAAGATTGGGTGAAAAAAGGTTTGCTGAGATTTCAGGAAACTCGTAGTTTTTTGGAAGCTTGGCAACCCCTTTCAATGAAAGGGATTCTCATCAGTCTCTGCTTGGGGCTACTTCAATAGGACACAAACCATAGTGATAGAACTTGGAACTACATTATTGTGCCAAGTTTCAAAGAGCTAGCACAAACCGTGTTTGATTTAGAGTTCCAACTACATGTATCCATCTAGGAGAAAACAGAGTGAAACTTAAACATGAAAACAGTTCCTGCAAAGGAACGGTTTAACCGAGAAGAACGAAATTTGGTGAGCCAAGTGGAATTGGTGTACTGATAATTACCTGAAAGTATCATCAAGTTTTGGGTGAAAAAAGGTTTGCTGAGATTTCAGGAAACTCGTAGATTTTTGGAAGCTTGGCAACCCCTTTCAATGAAAGTGATTCTCGTCAGTCTCTTCTTGGGGGCTACTTCAATAGGACAGAAACCATAGCGATAGAACTTGGAACTACATTATTGTGCCAAGTTTCAAAGAGCTAGCACAAACCGTGTTTGATTTAGAGTTCCAACTACATGTATCTATATAGGAGAAAACAGAGTGAAACCTAAACATGAAAACGGTTCCTGCAAAGGAACGGTTTTAACCGAGAAGAACGAAATTTGGTGAGCCAAGTGGGATTGGTGTACTGATCATTACCTGCAAGTATCATCAAGATTGGGTGAAAAAAGGTTTGCTGAGATTTCAGGAAACTCGTAGTTTTTGGAAGCTTTGCAACCCCTTTCAATGAAAGTGATTCTCGTCAGTCTCTGCTTGGGGCTACTTCAATAGGAAACAAACCATAGCGATAGAACTTGGAAAATCCATTATTGTGCCAAGTTTCAACGTGCTAGCACAAACCGTGTTTGATTTAGAGTTCCAACTACATGTATCCATATAGGAGAAAACAGAGTGAAACCTAAACATGAAAACGGTTCCTGCAAAGGAACGGTTTAACCGAGAAGAACGAAATATGGTGAGCCAAGTGGGATTGGTGTACTGATCATTACCTGCAAGTATCTTCAAGATTGGGTGAAAAAAGTTTGCTGAGATTTCAGGAAACTCCTTGTGTTTGGAAGCTTGCAAACCCCTTTCAATGAAAGTGATTCTCGTCAGTCTCTGCTTGGGGCTACTTCAATAGGACACAATCCATAGCGATAGAACTTGGAACTACATTATTGTGCCAAGTTTCAAAGAGCTAGCACAAACCGTGTTTGATTTAGAGTTCCAACTACATGTATCCATATAGGAGAAAACAGAGTGAACCTAAACATGAAAACGGTTCCTGCAAAGGAAACGGTTTAACCGAGAAGAACGAAATTTGGTGAGCCAAGTGGGATGGTGTACTGATCATTACCTGCAAATATCATCAAGATTGGGTGAAAAAAGGTTTGCTGAGATTTCAAGAAACTCGTAGTTTTTTAAGCTTGGCAAGCCCTTTGAATGAAAGTGATTCTCGTCAGTCTCTGCTTGGGGCTACTTTAATAGGACACAAACCATAGCGATAGAAACTTGGAACTACATTATTGTGCCAAGTTTCAAAGAGCTAGCACAAACCGTTTTTGATTTACAGTTCCAACTACATGTTTCCATATAGGAGAAAACAGAGTGAAACCTAAACATGAAACGGTTCCTGCAAAGGAACGGTTTAACCGAGAAGAACGAAATTTGTGAGCCAAGTGGGATTGGTGTACTGACCCTTACCTGCAAGTATCATCAAGATTGGGTGAAAAAAGGTGAAAAAAGGTTTGTTGAGATTTCAGGAAACTCGTAGTTTTTTGGAAGCTTGGCAACCCCTTTCAATGAAAGTGATTCTAGTCAGTCTCTCCTTGGGGCTACTTCAATAGGACACAAACCAGAGCGATAGAACTTGGAACTACATTATTGTGCCAAGTTTCAAAGAGCTAGCACAAACCGTGTTTGATTTAGAGTTCCAAGTACATGTATCTATATAGGAGAAAACACAGTGAAACCTAAACATGAAAACGGTTTCTGCAAAGGAACGGTTTAACCGAGAAGAACGAAATTTGGTGAGCCAAGTGGGATTGGTGTACTGATCATTACCTGCAAGTACCATCAAGATTGGGTGAAAAAAGGTTTGCTGAGATTTCAGGAAACTCGTAGTTTTTTGGAAGCTTGGCAACCCCTTTCAATGAAAGTGATTCTAGTCAGTCTCTCCTTGGGGCTACTTCAATAGGACACAAACCAGAGCGATAGAACTTGGAACTACATTATTGTGCCAAGTTTCAAAGTGCTAGCACAAACCGTGTTTGATTTAGAGTTCCAACTACATGTATCCATATAGGAGAAAACAGAGTGAAACCTAAACATGAAAACGGTTCCTGCAAAGGAACGGTTTAACCGAGAAGAACGAAATTTGGTGAGCCAAGTGGGATTGGTGTACTGATCATTACCTGCAAGTATCATCAAGATTGGGTGAAAAAAGGTTTGCTGAGATTTCAGGAAACTCGTAGTTTTTTGGAAGCTTGGCAACCCCTTTCAATGAAAGTGATTCTCGTCAGTCTCTGCTTGGGGCTACTTCAATAGGACACAAACCATAGCGATAGAACTTGGAACTACATTATTGTCCCAAGTTTCAAAGAGCTAGCACAAACCGTGTTTGATTTAGAGTTCCAACTACATGTATCCATATAGGAGAAAACAGAGTGAAACCTAAACATGAAAACGGTTCCTGCAAAGGAACGGTTAAACCGAGAAGAACGAAATTTGTTGAGCCAATTGGGATTCCTGTACTGATCATTGCCTGCAAGTATCATCAAGATTGGTTGAAAAAATGTATGCTGAGATTTCAGGAAACTCGTAGTTTTTTGGAAGCTTTGCAACCCCTTTCAATGAAAGTGATTCTCGTCAGTCTCTGCTTGGGGCTACTTCAATAGTACACAAACCATAGCGATAGAACTTGGAACTACATTATTGTGCCAAGTTTCAAAGAGCTAGCACAAACCGTTTTTGATTTACAGTTCCAACTACATGTTTCCATATAGGAGAAAACAGAGTGAAACCTAAACATGAAAACGGCTCCTGCAAAGGAACGGTTTAACCGAGAAGAACGAAATTTGGTGAGCCAAGTGGGATTGGTGGACTGACCCTTACCTGCAAGTATCATCAAGATTGGGTGAAAAAAGGTTTGCTGAGATTTCAGGAAACTCGTAGTTTTTTGGAAGCTTGGCAACCCCTTTCAATGAAAGTGATTCTCGTCAGTCTCTGCTTGGGGCTACTTCAATAGGACACAAACCATAGCGATAGAACTTGGAACTACATTATTGTGCCAAGTTTCAAAGAGCTAGCACAAACCGTTTTTGATTTACAGTTCCAACTACATGTTTCCATATAGGAGAAAACAGAGTGAAACCTAAACATGAAATCGGTTCCTGCAAAGGAACGGTTTAACCGAGAAGAACGAAATTTGGAGAGCCAAGTGTGATTGGTGTAGTGATCCTTACCTGCAAGTATCATCAAGATTGGGTGAAAAAAGGTTTGCTGAGATTTCAGGAAACTCTTAGTTTTTCTGGAAGCCTGGAAACCCCTTTCAATGAAAGTGATTCTCGTCAGTCTCTGCTTGTTGGTACTTCAATAGGACACATACCATAGCGATAGAACTTGGAACTACATTATTGTGCCAAGTTTCAAAGAGATAGCACAAACCGTGTTTGATTTAGAGTTCCAACTACATGTTTCCATATAGGAGAAAACAGAGTGAAACCTAAACAAAAAAACGGTTCCTGCAAAGGAACGGTTTAACCGAGAAGAACGAAATTTGGTGAGCCAAGTGGGATTGGTGTACTGATCATTACCTGCAAGTATCATCAAGATTGGGTGAAAAAAGGTTTGCTGAGATTTCAGGAAACTCGTAGTTTTTTGGAAGCTTGGCAACCCCTTTCAATGAAAGTGATTCTCATCAGTCTCTGCTTGGGGCTACTTCAATAGGACACAAACCATAGCGATAGAATTTGGAACTACATTATTGTGCCAAGTTTCAAAGAGCTACCACAAACCGTGTTTGATTTAGAGTTCCAACTACATGTATCCATATAGGAGAAAACAGAGTGAAACCAAAACATGAAAACGGTTCCTGCAAAGGAATGGTTTATTCGAGAAGAACGAAATTTGGTGAGCCAATTGGGATTCGTGTACTGATCATTGCCTGCAAGTATCATCAAGATTGGGTGAAAAAAGGTTTGCTGAGATTTCAAGAAACTCGTAGTTTTTTGGAACCTTGGCAACCCCTTTGAATGAAAGTGATTCTCGTCAGTCTCTGCTTGGGGCTACTTTAATAGGACACAAAACATAGCGATAGAACTTGGAACTACATTATTGTGTCAAGTTTCAAAGAGCTAGCACAAACCGTGTTTGATTTAGAGTTCCAACTACATGTATCCATATAGGAGAAAACAGAGTGAAACCTAAACATGAAAACGGTTCCTGCAAATCAACGGTTTAACGGACAAGAACGAAATTTGGTGAGCCAAGTGGGATTGGTGTACTGATCATTACCTGCAAGTATCATCAAGATTGGGTGAAAAAAGGTTTGCTGAGATTTCAGGAAACTCGTAGTTTTTTGGAAGCTTGGCAACCCCTTTCAATGAAAGTGATTCTCGTCAGTCTCTGCTTGGGGCTACTTCAATAGGACACAAACCATAGTGATAGAACTTGGAACTACATTATTGTGCCAAGTTTCAAAGAGCTAGCACAAACCGTGTTTGATTTAGAGTTCCAACTACATGTATCCATCTAGGAGAAAACAGAGTGAAACTTAAACATGAAAACGGTTCCTGCAAAGGAACGGTTTAACCGAGAAGAACGAAATTTGGTGAGCCAAGTGGAATTGGTGTACTGATAATTACCTGAAAGTATCATCAAGTTTGGGTGAAAAAAGGTTTGCTGAGATTTCAGAAAACTCGTAGATTTTTGGAAGCTTGGCAACCCCTTTCAATGAAAGTGATTCTCGTCAGTCTCTTCTTGGGGCTACTTCAATAGGACAGAAACCATAGCGATAGAACTTGGAACTACATTATTGTGCCAAGTTTCAAAGAGCTAGCACAAACCGTTTTTGATTTACAGTTCCAACTACATGTTTCCATATAGGAGAAAACAGAGTGAAACCTAAACATGAAAACGGTTCCTGCAAAGGAACGGTTTAACCGAGAAGAACGAAATTTGGTGAGCCAAGTGGGATTGGTGTACTGACCCTTACCTGCAAGAATCATCAAGATTGGGTGAAAAAAGTTTTGCTGAGATTTCAGGAAACTCGTAGTTTTTTGGAAGCTTGGCAACCCCTTTCAATGAAAGTGATTCTAGTCAGTCTCTGCTTGGGGCTACTTCAATAGGACACAAACCATAGCGATAGAACTTGGAACTACATTATTGTGCCAAGTTTCAAAGAGCTAGCACAAACCGTGTTTGATTTAGAGTTCCAACTACATGTATCTATATAGGAGAAAACAGAGTGAAACCTAAACATGAAAACGGTTCCTGCAAAGGAAAGGTTTAACCGAGAAGAACGAAATTTGGTGAGCCAAGTGGGATTGGTGTACTGATCCTTACCTGCAAGTATCATCAAGATTGGGTGAAAAAAGGTTTGCTGAGATTTCAGGAAACTCGTAGTTTTTTGGAAGCTTGGCAACCCCTTTCAATGAAAGTGATTCTCGTCAGTCTCTGCTTGGGGCTACTTCAATAGGACACAAACCATAGCGATAGAACTTGGAACTACATTATTGTCCCAAGTTTCAAAGAGCTAGCACAAACCGTGTTTGATTTAGAGTTCCAACTACATGTATCCATATAGGAGAAAACAGAGTGAAACCTAAACATGAAAACGGTTCCTGCAAAGGAACGGTTAAACCGAGAAGAACGAAATTTGTTGAGCCAATTGGGATTCCTGTACTGATCATTGCCTGCAAGTATCATCAAGATTGGTTGAAAAAATGTATGCTGAGATTTCAGGAAACTCGTAGTTTTTTGGAAGCTTTGCAACCCCTTTCAATGAAAGTGATTCTCGTCAGTCTCTGCTTGGGGCTACTTCAATAGTACACAAACCATAGCGATAGAACTTGGAACTACATTATTGTGCCAAGTTTCAAAGAGCTAGCACAAACCGTTTTTGATTTACAGTTCCAACTACATGTTTCCATATAGGAGAAAACAGAGTGAAACCTAAACATGAAAACGGCTCCTGCAAAGGAACGGTTTAACCGAGAAGAACGAAATTTGGTGAGCCAAGTGGGATTGGTGGACTGACCCTTACCTGCAAGTATCATCAAGATTGGGTGAAAAAAGGTTTGCTGAGATTTCAGGAAACTCGTAGTTTTTTGGAAGCTTGGCAACCCCTTTCAATGAAAGTGATTCTCGTCAGTCTCTGCTTGGGGCTACTTCAATAGGACACAAACCATAGCGATAGAACTTGGAACTACATTATTGTGCCAAGTTTCAAAGAGCTAGCACAAACCGTTTTTGATTTACAGTTCCAACTACATGTTTCCATATAGGAGAAAACAGAGTGAAACCTAAACATGAAATCGGTTCCTGCAAAGGAACGGTTTAACCGAGAAGAACGAAATTTGGAGAGCCAAGTGTGATTGGTGTAGTGATCCTTACCTGCAAGTATCATCAAGATTGGGTGAAAAAAGGTTTGCTGAGATTTCAGGAAACTCTTAGTTTTTCTGGAAGCCTGGAAACCCCTTTCAATGAAAGTGATTCTCGTCAGTCTCTGCTTGTTGGTACTTCAATAGGACACATACCATAGCGATAGAACTTGGAACTACATTATTGTGCCAAGTTTCAAAGAGATAGCACAAACCGTGTTTGATTTAGAGTTCCAACTACATGTTTCCATATAGGAGAAAACAGAGTGAAACCTAAACAAAAAAACGGTTCCTGCAAAGGAACGGTTTAACCGAGAAGAACGAAATTTGGTGAGCCAAGTGGGATTGGTGTACTGATCATTATCTGCAAGTATCATCAAGATTGGGTGAAAAAAGGTTTGCTGAGATTTCAGGAAACTCGTAGTTTTTTGGAAGCTTGGCAACCCCTTTCAATGAAAGTGATTCTCATCAGTCTCTGCTTGGGGCTACTTCAATAGGACACAAACCATAGCGATAGAATTTGGAACTACATTATTGTGCCAAGTTTCAAAGAGCTACCACAAACCGTGTTTGATTTAGAGTTCCAACTACATGTATCCATATAGGAGAAAACAGAGTGAAACCAAAACATGAAAACGGTTCCTGCAAAGGAACGGTTTATTCGAGAAGAACGAAATTTGGTGAGCCAATTGGGATTCGTGTACTGATCATTGCCTGCAAGTATCATCAAGATTGGGTGAAAAAATGTATGCTGAGATTTCAGGAAACTCGTAGTTTTTTGGAAGTTTGTCAACCCCTTTCAATGAAAGTGATTCTCGTCAGTCTCTGCTTGGGGCTACTTCAATAGGACACAAACCATAGCGATAGAACTTGGAACTACATTATTGTGCCAAGTTTCAAAGAGCTAGCGCAAACCGTGTTTGATTTATTGTTCCAACTACATGTATCTATATAGGAGAAAACAGAGTGAAACCTAAACATGAAAACGGTTCCTGCAAAGGAACGGTTTAACCGAGAAGAACGAAATTTCGTGAGCCAAGTGGGATTCGTGTACTGATCATTGCCTGCAAGTATCATCAAGATTGGGTGAAAAAAGGTTTGCTGAGATTTCAAGAAACTCGTAGTTTTTTGGAACCTTGGCAACCCCTTTGAATGAAAGTGATTCTCGTCAGTCTCTGCTTGGGGCTACTTTAATAGGACACAAAACATAGCGATAGAACTTGGAACTACATTATTGTGTCAAGTTTCAAAGAGCTAGCACAAACCGTGTTTGATTTAGAGTTCCAACTACATGTATCCATATAGGAGAAAACAGAGTGAAACCTAAACATGAAAACGGTTCCTGCAAATCAACGGTTTAACGGACAAGAACGAAATTTGGTGAGCCAAGTGGGATTGGTGTACTGATCATTACCTGCAAGTATCATCAAGATTGGGTGAAAAAAGGTTTGCTGAGATTTCAGGAAACTCGTAGTTTTTTGGAAGCTTGGCAACCCCTTTCAATGAAAGTGATTCTCGTCAGTCTCTGCTTGGGGCTACTTCAATAGGACACAAACCATAGTGATAGAACTTGGAACTACATTATTGTGCCAAGTTTCAAAGAGCTAGCACAAACCGTGTTTGATTTAGAGTTCCAACTACATGTATCCATCTAGGAGAAAACAGAGTGAAACTTAAACATGAAAACGGTTCCTGCAAAGGAACGGTTTAACCGAGAAGAACGAAATTTGGTGAGCCAAGTGGAATTGGTGTACTGATAATTACCTGAAAGTATCATCAAGTTTGGGTGAAAAAAGGTTTGCTGAGATTTCAGGAAACTCGTAGATTTTTGGAAGCTTGGCAACCCCTTTCAATGAAAGTGATTCTCGTCAGTCTCTTCTTGGGGCTACTTCAATAGGACAGAAACCATAGCGATAGAACTTGGAACTACATTATTGTGCCAAGTTTCAAAGAGCTAGCACAAACCGTTTTTGATTTACAGTTCCAACTACATGTTTCCATATAGGAGAAAACAGAGTGAAACCTAAACATGAAAACGATTCCTGCAAAGGAACGGTTTAACCGAGAAGAACGAAATTTGGTGAGCCAAGTGGGATTGGTGTACTGACCCTTACCTGCAAGAATCATCAAGATTGGGTGAAAAAAGTTTTGCTGAGATTTCAGGAAACTCGTAGTTTTTTGGAAGCTTGGCAACCCCTTTCAATGAAAGTGATTCTAGTCAGTCTCTGCTTGGGGCTACTTCAATAGGACACAAACCATAGCGATAGAACTTGGAACTACATTATTGTGCCAAGTTTCAAAGAGCTAGCACAAACCGTGTTTGATTTAGAGTTCCAACTACATGTATCTATATAGGAGAAAACAGAGTGAAACCTAAACATGAAAACGGTTCCTGCAAAGGAACGGTTTAACCGAGAAGAACGAAATTTGGTGAGCCAAGTGGGATTGGTGTACTGATCATTACCTGCAAGTATCATCAAGATTGGGTGAAAAAAGGTTTGCTGAGATTTCAGGAAACTCGTAGTTTTTTGGAAGCTTTGCAACCCCTTTCAATGAAAGTGATTCTCGTCAGTCTCTGCTTGGGGCTACTTGAATAGGAAACAAACCATAGCGATAGAACTTGGAAATCCATTATTGTGCCAAGTTTCAACGTGCTAGCACAAACCGTGTTTGATTTAGAGTTCCAACTACATGTATCCATATAGGAGAAAACAGAGTGAAACCTAAACATGAAAACGGTTCCTGCAAAGGAACGGTTTAACCGAGAAGAACGAAATTTGGTGAGCCAAGTGGGATTGGTGTACTGATCATTACCTGCAAGTATCTTCAAGATTGGGTGAAAAAAGTTTGCTGAGATTTCAGGAAACTCCTTGTGTTTTGGAAGCTTGGCAACCCCTTTCAATGAAAGTGATTCTCGTCAGTCTCCGCTTGGGGCTACTTCAATAGGACACAATCCATAGCGATAGAACTTGGAACTACATTATTGTGCCAAGTTTCAAAGAGCTAGCACAAACCGTTTTTGATTTACAGTTCCAACTACATGTTTCCATATAGGAGAAAACAGAGTGAAACCTAAACATGAAAACGGCTCCTGCAAAGGAACGGTTTAACCGAGAAGAACGAAATTTGGTGAGCCAAGTGGGATTGGTGGACTGACCCTTACCTGCAAGTATCATCAAGATTGGGTGAAAAAGGTTTGCTGAGATTTCAGGAAACTCGTAGTTTTTTGGAAGCTTGGCAACCCCTTTCAATGAAAGTGATTCTCGTCAGTCTCTGCTTGGGGCTACTTCAATAGGACACAAACCATAGCGATAGAACTTGGAACTACATTATTGTGCCAAGTTTCAAAGAGCTAGCACAAACCGTTTTTGATTTACAGTTCCAACTACATGTTTCCATATAGGAGAAAACAGAGTGAAACCTAAACATGAAATCGGTTCCTGCAAAGGAACGGTTTAACCGAGAAGAACGAAATTTGGAGAGCCAAGTGTGATTGGTGTAGTGATCCTTACCTGCAAGTATCATCAAGATTGGGTGAAAAAAGGTTTGCTGAGATTTCAGGAAACTCTTAGTTTTTCTGGAAGCCTGGAAACCCCTTTCAATGAAAGTGATTCTCGTCAGTCTCTGCTTGTTGGTACTTCAATAGGACACATACCATAGCGATAGAACTTGGAACTACATTATTGTGCCAAGTTTCAAAGAGATAGCACAAACCGTGTTTGATTTAGAGTTCCAACTACATGTTTCCATATAGGAGAAAACAGAGTGAAACCTAAACAAAAAAACGGTTCCTGCAAAGGAACGGTTTAACCGAGAAGAACGAAATTTGGTGAGCCAAGTGGGATTGGTTGTACTGATCATTACCTGCAAGTATCATCAAGATTGGGTGAAAAAAGGTTTGCTGAGATTTCAGGAAACTCGTAGTTTTTTGGAAGCTTGGCAACCCCTTTCAATGAAAGTGATTCTCATCAGTCTCTGCTTGGGGCTACTTCAATAGGACACAAACCATAGCGATAGAATTTGGAACTACATTATTGTGCCAAGTTTCAAAGAGCTACCACAAACCGTGTTTGATTTAGAGTTCCAACTACATGTATCCATATAGGAGAAAACAGAGTGAAACCAAAACATGAAAACGGTTCCTGCAAAGGAACGGTTTATTCGAGAAGAACGAAATTTGGTGAGCCAATTGGGATTCGTGTACTGATCATTGCCTGCAAGTATCATCAAGATTGGGTGAAAAAATGTATGCTGAGATTTCAGGAAACTCGTAGTTTTTTGGAAGTTTGTCAACCCCTTTCAATGAAAGTGATTCTCGTCAGTCTCTGCTTGGGGCTACTTCAATAGGACACAAACCATAGCGATAGAACTTGGAACTACATTATTGTGCCAAGTTTCAAAGAGCTAGCGCAAACCGTGTTTGATTTATTGTTCCAACTACATGTATCTATATAGGAGAAAACAGAGTGAAACCTAAACATGAAAACGGTTCCTGCAAAGGAACGGTTTAACCGAGAAGAACGGAATTTCGTGAGCCAAGTGGGATTCGTGTACTGATCATTGCCTGCAAGTATCATCAAGATTGGGTGAAAAAAGGTTTGCTGAGATTTCAAGAAACTCGTAGTTTTTTGGAACCTTGGCAACCCCTTTGAATGAAAGTGATTCTCGTCAGTCTCTGCTTGGGGCTACTTTAATAGGACACAAAACATAGCGATAGAACTTGGAACTACATTATTGTGTCAAGTTTCAAAGAGCTAGCACAAACCGTGTTTGATTTAGAGTTCCAACTACATGTATCCATATAGGAGAAAACAGAGTGAAACCTAAACATGAAAACGGTTCCTGCAAATCAACGGTTTAACGGACAAGAACGAAATTTGGTGAGCCAAGTGGGATTGGTGTACTGATCATTACCTGCAAGTATCATCAAGATTGGGTGAAAAAAGGTTTGCTGAGATTTCAGGAAACTCGTAGTTTTTTGGAAGCTTGGCAACCCCTTTCAATGAAAGTGATTCTCGTCAGTCTCTGCTTGGGGCTACTTCAATAGGACACAAACCATAGTGATAGAACTTGGAACTACATTATTGTGCCAAGTTTCAAAGAGCTAGCACAAACCGTGTTTGATTTAGAGTTCCAACTACATGTATCCATCTAGGAGAAAACAGAGTGAAACTTAAACATGAAAACGGTTCCTGCAAAGGAACGGTTTAACCGAGAAGAACGAAATTTGGTGAGCCAAGTGGAATTGGTGTACTGATAATTACCTGAAAGTATCATCAAGTTTGGGTGAAAAAAGGTTTGCTGAGATTTCAGGAAACTCGTAGATTTTTGGAAGCTTGGCAACCCCTTTCAATGAAAGTGATTCTCGTCAGTCTCTTCTTGGGGCTACTTCAATAGGACAGAAACCATAGCGATAGAACTTGGAACTACATTATTGTGCCAAGTTTCAAAGAGCTAGCACAAACCGTTTTTGATTTACAGTTCCAACTACATGTTTCCATATAGGAGAAAACAGAGTGAAACCTAAACATGAAAACGGTTCCTGCAAAGGAACGGTTTAACCGAGAAGAACGAAATTTGGTGAGCCAAGTGGGATTGGTGTACTGACCCTTACCTGCAAGAATCATCAAGATTGGGTGAAAAAAGTTTTGCTGAGATTTCAGGAAACTCGTAGTTTTTTGGAAGCTTGGCAACCCCTTTCAATGAAAGTGATTCTAGTCAGTCTCTGCTTGGGGCTACTTCAATAGGACACAAACCATAGCGATAGAACTTGGAACTACATTATTGTGCCAAGTTTCAAAGAGCTAGCACAAACCGTGTTTGATTTAGAGTTCCAACTACATGTATCTATATAGGAGAAAACAGAGTGAAACCTAAACATGAAAACGGTTCCTGCAAAGGAACGGTTTAACCGAGAAGAACGAAATTTGGTGAGCCAAGTGGGATTGGTGTACTGATCATTACCTGCAAGTATCATCAAGATTGGGTGAAAAAAGGTTTGCTGAGATTTCAGGAAACTCGTAGTTTTTTGGAAGCTTTGCAACCCCTTTCAATGAAAGTGATTCTCGTCAGTCTCTGCTTGGGGCTACTTGAATAGGAAACAAACCATAGCGATAGAACTTGGAAATCCATTATTGTGCCAAGTTTCAACGTGCTAGCACAAACCGTGTTTGATTTAGAGTTCCAACTACATGTATCCATATAGGAGAAAACAGAGTGAAACCTAAACATGAAAACGGTTCCTGCAAAGGAACGGTTTAACCGAGAAGAACGAAATTTGGTGAGCCAAGTGGGATTGGTGTACTGATCATTACCTGCAAGTATCTTCAAGATTGGGTGAAAAAAGTTTGCTGAGATTTCAGGAAACTCCTTGTGTTTTGGAAGCTTGGCAACCCCTTTCAATGAAAGTGATTCTCGTCAGTCTCTGCTTGGGGCTACTTCAATAGGACACAATCCATAGCGATAGAACTTGGAACTACATTATTGTGCCAAGTTTCAAAGAGCTAGCACAAACCGTGTTTGATTTAGAGTTCCAACTACATGTATCCATATAGGAGAAAACAGAGTGAAACCTAAACATGAAAACGGTTCCTGCAAAGGAACGGTTTAACCGAGAAGAACGAAATTTGGTGAGCCAAGTGGGATTGGTGTACTGATCATTACCTGCAAATATCATCAAGATTGGGTGAAAAAAGGTTTGCTGAGATTTCAAGAAACTCGTAGTTTTTTAAGCTTGGCAAGCCCTTTGAATGAAAGTGATTCTCGTCAGTCTCTGCCTGGGGCTACTTTAATAGGACACAAACCATAGCGATAGAACTTGGAACTACATTATTGTGCCAAGTTTCAAAGAGCTAGCACAAACCGTTTTTGATTTACAGTTCCAACTACATGTTTCCATATAGGAGAAAACAGAGTGAAACCTAAACATGAAAACGGTTCCTGCAAAGGAACGGTTTAACCAAGAAGAACGAAATTTGGTGAGCCAAGTGGGATTGGTGTACTGACCCTTACCTGCAAGTATCATCAAGATTGGGTGAAAAAAGGTTTGTTGAGATTTCAGGAAACTCGTAGTTTTTGGAAGCTTGGCAACCCCTTTCAATGAAAGTGATTCTAGTCAGTCTCTCCTTGGGGCTACTTCAATAGGACACAAACCAGAGCGATAGAACTTGGAACTACATTATTGTGCCAAGTTTCAAAGAGCTAGCACAAACCGTGTTTGATTTAGAGTTCCAAGTACATGTATCTATATAGGAGAAAACACAGTGAAACCTAAACATGAAAACGGTTTCTGCAAAGGAACGGTTTAACCGAGAAGAACGAAATTTGGTGAGCCAAGTGGGATTGGTGTACTGATAATTACCTGCAAGTATCATCAAGATTGGGTGAAAAAAGGTTTGCTGAGATTTCAGGAAACTCGTAGTTTTTGGAAGCTTGGCAACCCCTTTCAATGAAAGTGATTCTAGTCAGTCTCTCCTTGGGGCTACTTCAATAGGACACAAACCAGAGCGATAGAACTTGGAACTACATTATTGTGCCAAGTTTCAAAGTGCTAGCACAAACCGTGTTTGATTTAGAGTTCCAACTACATGTATCCAGATAGGAGAAAACAGAGTGAAACCTAAACATGAAAACGGTTCCTGCAAAGGAACGGTTTAACCAAGAAGAACGAAATTTGGTGAGCCAAGTGGGATTGGTGTACTGATCATTACCTGCAAGTATCATCAAGATTGGGTGAAAAAAGGTTTGCTGAGATTTCAGGAAACTCGTAGTTTTTTGGAAGCTTGGCAACCCCTTTCAATGAAAGTGATTCTCGTCAGTCTCTTCTTGGGGCTACTTCAATAGGACACAAACCATAGCGATAGAACTTGGAACTACATTATTGTCCCAAGTTTCAAAGAGCTAGCACAAACCGTGTTTGATTTAGAGTTCCAACTACATGTATCCATATAGGAGAAAACAGAGTGAAACCTAAACATGAAAACGGTTCCTGCAAAGGAACGGTTTAACCGAGAAGAACGAAATTTGTTGAGCCAATTGGGATTCGTGTACTGATCATTGCCTGCAAGTATCATCAAGATTGGTTGAAAAAATGTATGCTGAGATTTCAGGAAACTCGTAGTTTTTTGGAAGCTTTGCAACCCCTTTCAATGAAAGTGATTCTCGTCAGTCTCTGCTTGGGGCTACTTCAATAGTACACAAACCATAGCGATAGAACTTGGAACTACATTATTGTGCCAAGTTTCAAAGAGCTAGCACAAACCGTTTTTGATTTACAGTTCCAACTACATGTTTCCATATAGGAGAAAACAGAGTGAAACCTAAACATGAAAACGGCTCCTGCAAAGGAACGGTTTAACAGAGAAGAACGAAATTTGGTGAGCCAAGTGGGATTGGTGGACTGACCCTTACCTGCAAGTATCATCAAGATTGGGTGAAAAAAGGTTTGCTGAGATTTCAGGAAACTCGTTTTTTGGAAGCTTGGCAACCCCTTTCAATGAAAGTGATTCTCGTCAGTCTCTGCTTGGGGCTACTTCAATAGGACACAAACCATAGCGATAGAACTTGGAACTACATTATTGTGCCAAGTTTCAAAGAGCTAGCACAAACCGTTTTTGATTTACAGTTCCAACTACATGTTTCCATATAGGAGAAAACAGAGTGAAACCTAAACATGAAAACGGTTCCTGCAAAGGAACGGTTTAACCGAGAGAACGAAATTTGGTGAGCCAAGTGGTATTGGTGTACTGACCCCTACCTGCAAGAATCATCAAGATTGGGTGAAAAAAGATTTCCTGAGATTTCAGGAAACTCGTACTTTTTTGGAAGCTTGGCAACCCATTTCAATGAAAGTGATTCTCGTCAGTCTCTGCTTGGGGCTACTTCAATAGGATACAAACCATAGCGATAGAACTTGGAAATCCATTATTGTGCCAAGTTTCAAAGAGCTACCACAAACCGTGTTTGATTTAGAGTTCCAAATACATGTATCCATATAGGAGAAAACAGAGTGAAACCTAAACATGAAAACGGTTCCTGCAAAGGAAGGGTTTAACCGAGAAGAACGAAATTTGGTGAGCCAATTGGGATTCGTGTACTGATCATTGCCTGCAAGTATCATCAAGATTGGGTGAAAAAATGTATGCTGAGATTTCAGGAAACTCGTAGTTTTTTGGAAGCTTGTCAACCCCTTTCAATGAAAGTGTTTCTCGTCAGTCTCTGCTTGGGGCTACTTCAATAGGACACAAACCATAGCGATAGAACTTGGAACTACATTATTGTGCCAAGTTTCAAAGAGCTAGCGCAAACCGTGTTTGATTTATTTTTCCAACTACATGTATCTATATAGGAGAAAACAGAGTGAAACCTAAACATGAAAACGGCTCCTGAAAAGGAACGGTTTAACGGAGAAGAACGAAATTTCGTGAGCCAAGTGGGATTCGTGTACTGATCATTGCCTGCAAGTATCATCAAGATTGGGTGAAAAAATGTATGCTGAGATATCAGGAAACTCGTAGTTTTTTGGAAGCTTGGCAACCCCTTTCAATGAAAGTGATTCTCGTCAGTCTCTGCTTCGGGCTACTTCAATAGGACACAAACCATAGCGATAGAACTTGGAACTACATTATTGTGCCAAGTTTCAAAGAGCTAGCACAAACCTTGTTTTATTTAGAGTTCCAACTACATGTATCCATATAGGAGAAAACAGAGTGAAACCTAAACATGAAATCGGTTCCTGCAAAGGAACGGTTTAACCGAGAAGAACGAAATTTGGAGAGCCAAGTGTGATTGGTGTAGTGATCCTTACCTGCAAGTATCATCAAGATTGGGTGAAAAAAGGTTTGCTGAGATTTCAGGAAACTCTTAATTTTTCTGGAAGCCTGGAAACCCCTTTCAATGAAAGTGATTCTCGTCAGTCTCTGCTTGTTGGTACTTCAATAGGACACATACCATAGCGATAGAACTTGGAACTACATTATTGTGCCAAGTTTCAAAGAGCTAGCACAAACCGTGTTTGATTTAGAGTTCCAACTACATGTTTCCATATAGGAGAAAACAGAGTGAAACCTAAACAAAAAAACGGTTCCTTCAAAGGAACGGTTTAACCGAGAAGAACGAAATTTGGTGAGCCAAGTGGGATTGGTGGACTGATCATTACCTGCAAGTATCATCAAGTTTGGGTGAAAAAAGGTTTGCTGAGATTTCAGGAAACTCGTAGTTTTTGGAAGCTTGGCAACCCCTTTCAATGAAAGTGATTCTCTTCAGTCTCTGCTTGGGGCTACTTCAATAGGACACAAACCATAGCGATAGAACTTGGAACTACATTATTGTGCCAAGTTTCAAAGAGCTAGCGCAAACCGTGTTTGATTTAGAGTTCCAACTACATGTATCTATATAGGAGAAAACAGAGTGAAACCTAAACATGAAAACGGTTCCTGCAAAGGAACGGTTTAACTGAGATGAACGATATTTGGTGAGCCAAGTGGGATTGGTGTACTGATCATTACCTGCAAGTATCATCAAGATTGGGTGAAAAAAGGTTTGCTGAGATTTCAGGAAACTCGTAGTTTTTTGGAACCTTCGCAACCCCTTTGAATCAAAGTGATTCTCATCAGTCTCTGCTTGGGGCTACTTCAATAGGACACAAACCATAGCGATAGAACTTGGAACTACATTATTGTGCCAAGTTTCAAAGAGCTACCACAAACCGTGTTTGATTTAGAGTTCCAACTACATGTATCCATATAGGAGAAAACAGAGTGAAACCAAAACATGAAAACGGTTCCTGCAAAGGAACGGTTTATTCGAGAAGAACGAAATTTGGTGAGCCAATTGGGATTCGTGTACTGATCATTGCCTGCAAGTATCATCAAGATTGGGTGAAAAAATGTATGCTGAGATTTCAGGAAAATCGTAGTTTTTTGGAAGTTTGTCAACCCCTTTCAATGAAAGTGATTCTCGTCAGTCTCTGCTTGGGGCTACTTCAATAGGACAAAAAACATAGCGATAGAACTTGGAACTACATTATTGTGCCAAGTTTCAAAGAGCTAGCGCAAACCGTGTTTGATTTATTGTTCCAACTACATGTATCTATATAGGAGAAAACAGAGTGAAACCTAAACATGAAAACGGTTCCTGCAAAGGAACGGTTTAACCGAGAAGAACGAAATATCGTAGGCCAAGTGGGATTCGTGTACTGATCATTGCCTGCAAGTATCATCAAGATTGGGTGAAAAAAGGTTTGCTGAGATTTCAGGAAACTCGTAGTTTTTTGGAAGCTTGGCAACCCCTTTCAATGAAAGTGATTCTCGTCAGTCTCTGCTTGGGGCTACTTCAATAGGAAACAAACCATAGCGATAGAACTTGGAAATCCATTATTGTGCCAAGTTTCAAAGTGCTAGCACAAACCGTGTTTGATTTAGAGTTCCAACTACATGTATCCATATAGGAGAAAACAGAGTGAAACCTAAACATGAAAACGGTTCCTGCAAAGGAACGGTTTAACCGAGAAGAACGAAATTTGGTGAGCCAAGTGGGATTGGTGTACTGATCATTACCTGCAAGTATCATCAAGTTTGGGTGAAAAAAGTTTGCTGAGATTTCAGGAAACTCCTTGTTTTTTTTAAGCTTGGCAACCCCTTTCAATGAAATTGATTCTCGTCAGTCTCTGCTTGGGGCTACTTCAATAGGACACAATCCATAGCGATAGAACTTGGAACTACATTATTGTGCCAAGTTTCAAAGAGCTAGCACAAACCGTGTTTGATTTAGAGTTCCAACTACATGTATCCATATAGGAGAAAACAGAGTGAAACCTAAACATGAAAACGGTTCCTGCAAAGGAACGGTTAAACCGAGAAGAACGAAATTTGGTGAGCCAAGTGGGATTGGTGTACTGATCATTACCTGCAAGTATCATCAAGTTTGGGTGAAAAAAGTTTGCTGAGATTTCAGGAAACTCGTAGTTTTTTGGAAGTTTGTCAACCCCTTTCAATGAAAGTGATTCTCGTCAGTCTCTGCTTGGGGCTACTTCAATAGGACACAAACCATAGCGATAGAACTTGGAACTACATTATTGTGCCAAGTTTCAAAGAGCTAGCGCAAACCGTGTTTGATTTATTGTTCCAACTACATGTATCTATATAGGAGAAAACAGAGTGAAACCTAAACATGAAAACATTTCCTGCAAAGGAACGGTTTAACCGAGAAGAACGAAATTTCGTGAGCCAAGTGGGATTCGTGTACTGATCATTGCCTGCAAGTATCATCAAGATTGGGTGAAAAAAGGTTTGCTGAGATTTCAGGAAACTCGTAGTTTTTTGGAAGCTTGGCAACCCCTTTCAATGAAAGTGATTCTCGTCAGTCTCTGCTTGGGGCTACTTCAATAGGACACAAACCATAGTGATAGAACTTGGAACTACATTATTGTGCCAAGTTTCAAAGAGCTAGCACAAACCGTGTTTGATTTAGAGTTCCAACTACATGTATCCATCTAGGAGAAAACAGAGTGAAACTTAAACATGAAAACGGTTCCTGCAAAGGAACGGTTAAACCGAGAAGAACGAAATTTGGTGAGCCAAGTGGAATTGGTGTACTGATAATTACCTGCAAGTATCATCAAGTTTGGGTGAAAAAAGGTTTGCTGAGATTTCAGGAAACTCGTAGATTTTTGGAAGCTTGGCAACCCCTTTCAATGAAAGTGATTCTCGTCAGTCTCTTCTTGGGGCTACTTCAATAGGACACAAACCATAGCGATAGAACTTGGAACTACATTATTGTGCCAAGTTTCAAAGAGCTAGCAAAAACCGTTTTTGATTTACAGTTCCAACTACATGTTTCCATATAGGAGAAAACAGAGTGAAACCTAAACATGAAAACGGTTCCTGCAAAGGAACGGTTTAACCGAGAAGAACGAAATTTGGTGAGCCAAGTGGGATTGGTGTACTGACCCTTACCTGCAAGAATCATCAAGATTGGGTGAAAAAAGGTTTGCTGAGATTTCAGGAAACTCGTAGTTTTTGGAAGCTTGGCAACCCCTTTCAATGAAAGTGATTCTAGTCAGTCTCTGCTTGGGGCTACTTCAATAGGACACAATCCATAGCGATAGAACTTGGAACTACATTATTGTGCCAAGTTTCAAAGAGCTAGCACAAACCGTGTTTGATTTAGAGTTCCAACTACATGTATCCATATAGGAGAAAACAGAGTGAAACCTAAACATGAAAACGGTTCCTGCAAAGGAACGGTTAAACCGAGAAGAACGAAATTTGGTGAGCCAAGTGGGATTGGTGTACTGATCATTACCTGCAAGTATCATCAAGATTGGGTGAAAAAAGGTTTGCTGAGATTTCAAGAAACTCGTAGTTTTTTGGAAGCTTGGCAACCCCTTTCAATGAAAGTGATTCTAGTCAGTCTCTGCTTGGGGCTACTTCAATAGGACACAAACCAGAGCGATAGAACTTGGAACTACATTATTGTGCCAAGTTTCAAAGAGCCAGCACAAACCGTGTTTGATTTAGAGTTCCAAGTACATGTATCTATATAGGAGAAAACACAGTGAAACCTAAACATGAAAACGGTTCCTGCAAAGGAACGGTTAAACCGAGAAGAACGAAATTTGGTGAGCCAAGTGGGATTGGTGTACTGATCATTACCTGCAAGTATCATCAAGATTGGGTGAAAAAAGGTTTGCTGAGATTTCAAGAAACTCGTAGTTTTTTGGAAGCTTGGCAACCCCTTTGAATGAAAGTGACTCTCGTCAGTCTCTGCTTGGGGCTACTTTAGTAGGACACTAACATCGATAGAACTTGGAACTACATTATTGTGCCAAGTTTCAAAGAGCTAGCACAAACCGTGTTTGATTTAGAGTTCCAACTACATGTATCCATATAGGAGAAAACAGAGTGAAACCTAAACATGAAAACGGTTCCTGCAAAGGAACGGTTTAACCGAGAAGAACGAAATTTGGTGAGCCAAGTGGGATTGGTGTACTGATCATTACCTGCAAATATCATCAAGATTGGGTGAAAAAAGGTTTGCTGAGATTTCAAGAAACTCGTAGTTTTTAAGCTTGGCAAGCCCTTTGAATGAAAGTGATTCTCGTCAGTCTCTGCTTGGGGCTACTTTAATAGGACACAAACCATAGCGATAGAACTTGGAACTACATTATTGTGCCAAGTTTCAAAGAGCTAGCACAAACCGTTTTTGATTTACAGTTCCAACTACATGTTTCCATATAGGAGAAAACAGAGTGAAACCTAAACATGAAAACGGTTCCTGCAAAGGAACGGTTTAACCGAGAAGAACGAAATTTGGTGAGCCAAGTGGGATTGGTGTACTGATCATTACCTGCAAGTATCATCAAGATTGGGTGAAAAAAGGTTTGCTGAGATTTCAGGAAACTCGTAGTTTTTTGGAAGCTTGGCAACCCCTTTCAATGAAAGTGATTCTCGTCAGTCTCTGCTTGGGGCTACTTCAATAGGACACAAACCATAGCGATAGAACTTGGAACTACATTATTGTCCCAAGTTTCAAAGAGCTAGCACAAACCGTGTTTGATTTAGAGTTCCAACTACATGTATCCATATAGGAGAAAACAGAGTGAAACCTAAACATGAAAACGGTTCCTGCAAAGGAACGGTTAAACCGAGAAGAACGAAATTTGGTGAGCCAATTGGGATTCGTGTACTGATCATTGCCTGCAAGTATCATCAAGATTGGTTGAAAAAATGTATGCTGAGATTTCAGGAAACTCGTAGTTTTTTGGAAGCTTGGCAACCCCTTTCAATGAAAGTGATTCTCGTCAGTCTCTGCCTGGGGCTACTTTAGTAGGACACTAACATCGATAGAACTTGGAACTACATTATTGTGCCAAGTTTCAAAGAGCTAGCACAAACCGTGTTTGATTTAGAGTTCCAACTACATGTATCCATATAGGAGAAAACAGAGTGAAACCTAAACATGAAAACGGTTCCTGCAAAGGAACGGTTTAACCGAGAAGAACGAAATTTGGTGAGCCAAGTGGGATTGGTGTACTGATCATTACATGCAAGTATCATCAAGATTGGGTGAAAAAAGGTTTGCTGAGATTTCATGAAACTCGTAGTTTTTGGAAGCTTGGCAACCCCTTTCAATGAAAGTGATTCTCGTCAGTCTCTGCTTGGGGCTACTTTAATAGGACACAAACAATAGCGATTGAACTTGGAACTACATTATTGTGCCAATTTTCAAGAGCTAGCACAAATCGTGTTTGATTTAGAGTTCCAACTACATGTATCCATATAGGAGAAAACAGAGTGAAACCTAAACATGAAAACGGTTCCTGCAAAGGAACGGTTTAACCGAGAAGAACGAAATTTGGTGAGCCAAGTGGGATTGGTGTACTGATCATTACCTGCCAGTATCATCAAGATTGGGTGAAAAAAGGTTTGCTGAGATTTCAGGAAACTCATAGTTTTTTGGAAGCTCGGCAATCCCTTTCAATGAAAGTGATTCTCGTCAGTCTCTGCTTGGGGCTACTTCAATAGGACACAAACCATAGCGATAGAACTTGGAACTACATTATTGTGCCAAGTTTCAAAGAGCTAGCACAAACCGTGTTTGATTTAGAGTTCCAACTACATGTATCCATATAGGAGAAAACAGAGTGAAACCTAAACATGAAAACGGTTCCTGCAAAGGAACGGTTTATCCGAGAAGAACGAAATTTGGTGAGCCAATAGGGATTCGTGTACTGATCATTGCCTGCAAGTATCATCAAGATTGGGTGAAAAAATGTATGCTGAGATTTCAGGAAACTCGTAGTTTTTTGGAAGCTTGTCAACCCCTTTCAATGAAAGTGATTCTCGTCAGTCTCTGCTTGGGGCTACTTCAATAGGACACAAACCATAGCGATAGAACTTGGAACTACATTATTGTGCCAAGTTTCAAAGAGGTAGCACAAACCGTGTTTGATTTAGAATTCCAACTACATGTTTCCATATAGGAGAAAACAGAGTGAAACCTAAACATGAAAACGGTTCCTGCAAAGGAACGGTTTAACCGAGATGAACGAAATTTGGTGAGCCAAGTGGGATTGGTGTATTGATCATTACCTGCAAGTATCATCAAGATTGGGTGAAAAAAGGTTTGCTGAGATTTCAGGAAACTCGTAGTTTTTTGGAAGCTTTGCAACCCCTTTCAATGAAAGTGATTCTCGTCAGTCTCTGCTTGGGGCTACTTCAATAGGACACAAACCATAGCGATAGAACTTGGAACTACATTATTGTGCCAAGTTTCAAAGAGCTAGCACAAACCGTGTTTGATTTAGAGTTCCAACTACATGTTTCCATATAGGAGAAAACAGAGTGAAACCTAAACATGAAAACGGTTCCTGCAAAGGAACGGTTTAACCGAGAAGAACAAAATTTGGTGAGCCAAGTGGGATTGGTGTACTGATCATGACCTGCAAGTATCATCAAGATTGGGTGAAAAAAGGTTTGCTGAGATTTCAGGAAACTCGTAGTTTTTTGGAAGCTTTGCAACCCCTTTCAATGAAAGTGATTCTCGTCAGTCTCTGCTTGGGGCTACTTCAATAGGACACAAACCATAGCGATAGAACTTGGAACTACATTATTGTGCCAACTTTCAAAGAGCTAGCACAACCGTGTTTGATTTAGAGTTCCAACTACATGTATCTATATAGGAGAAAACAGAGTGAAACCTAAACATGAAAACGGTTCCTGCAAAGGAACGGTTTAACCGAGAAGAACGAAATTTGGTGATCCAAGTGGGATTGGTGTACTGATCATTACCTGCAAGTATCATCAAGATTGGGTGAAAAAAGGTTTGCTGAGATTTCAAGAAACTCGTAGTTTTTTGAAGCTTGGCAACCCCTTTGAATGAAAGTGATTCTCGTCAGTCTCTGCTTGGGGCTACTTTAATAGGACACAAACCATAGCGATAGAACTTGGAAATACATTATTGTGCCAAGTTTCAAAGAGCTAGCACAAACCGTGTTTGATTTAGAGTTCCAACTACATGTATCCATATAGGAGAAAACAGAGTGAAACCTAAACATGAAAACGGTTCCTGCAAAGGAACGGTTTAACCGAGAAGAACGAAATTTGGTGAGCCAAGTGGGATTGGTGTACTGATCATTACCTGCAAATATCATCAAGATTGGGTGAAAAAATGTTTGCTGAGATTTCAAGAAACTCGTAGTTTTTTAAGCTTGGCAAGCCCTTTGAATGAAAGTGATTCTCGTCAGTCTCTGCTTGGGGCTACTTTAATAGGACACAAACCATAGCGATAGAACTTGGAACTACATTATTGTGCCAAGTTTCAAAGAGCTAGCACAAACCGTTTTTGATTTACAGTTCCAACTACATGTTTCCATATAGGAGAAAACAGAGTGAAACCTAAACATGAAAACGGTTCCTGCAAAGGAACGGTTTAACCGAGAAGAACGAAATTTGGTGAGCCAAGTGGGATTGTGTACTGATCATTACCTGCAAGTATCATCAAGATTGGGTGAAAAAAGGTTTGCTGAGATTTCAGGAAACTCGTAGTTTTTTGGAAGCTTGGCAACCCCTTTCAATGAAAGTGATTCTCGTCAGTCTCTGCTTGGGGCTACTTCAATAGGACACAAACCATAGCGATAGAACTTGGAACTACATTATTGTCCCAAGTTTCAAAGAGCTAGCACAAACCGTGTTTGATTTAGAGTTCCAACTACATGTATCCATATAGGAGAAAACAGAGTGAAACCTAAACATGAAAACGGTTCCTGCAAAGGAACGGTTAAACCGAGAAGAACGAAATTTGGTGAGCCAATTGGGATTCGTGTACTGATCATTGCCTGCAAGTATCATCAAGATTGGTAGAAAAAATGTATGCTGAGATTTCAGGAAACTCGTAGTTTTTTGGAAGCTTGGCAACCCCTTTCAATGAAAGTGATTCTCGTCAGTCTCTGCCTGGGGCTACTTTAATAGGACACTAACATCGATAGAACTTGGAACTACATTATTGTGCCAAGTTTCAAAGAGCTAGCACAAACCGTGTTTGATTTAGAGTTCCAACTACATGTATCCATATAGGAGAAAACAGAGTGAAACCTAAACATGAAAACGGTTCCTGCAAAGGAACGGTTTAACCGAGAAGAACGAAATTTGGTGAGCCAAGTGGGATTGGTGTACTGATCATTACATGCAAGTATCATCAAGATTGGGTGAAAAAAGGTTTGCTGAGATTTCATGAAACTCGTAGTTTTTTGGAAGCTTGGCAACCCCTTTCAATGAAAGTGATTCTCGTCAGTCTCTGCTTGGGGCTACTTTAATAGGACACAAACAATAGCGATAGAACTTGGAACTACATTATTGTGCCAATTTTCAAGAGCTAGCACAAACCGTGTTTGATTTAGAGTTCCAACTACATGTATCCATATAGGAGAAAACAGAGTGAAACCTAAACATGAAAACGGTTCCTGCAAAGGAACGGTTTAACCGAGAAGAACGAAATTTGGTGAGCCAAGTGGGATTGGTGTACTGATCATTACCTGCCAGTATCATCAAGATTGGGTGAAAAAAGGTTTGCTGAGATTTCAGGAAACTCATAGTTTTTTGGAAGCTCGGCAATCCCTTTCAATGAAAGTGATTCTCGTCAGTCTCTGCTTGGGGCTACTTCAATAGGACACAAACCATAGCGATAGAACTTGGAACTACATTATTGTGCCAAGTTTCAAAGAGCTAGCACAAACCGTGTTTGATTTAGAGTTCCAACTACATGTATCCATATAGGAGAAAACAGAGTGAAACCTAAACATGAAAACGGTTCCTGCAAAGGAACGGTTTATCCGAGAAGAACGAAATTTGGTGAGCCAATAGGGATTCGTGTACTGATCATTGCCTGCAAGTATCATCAAGATTGGGTGAAAAAATGTATGCTGAGATTTCAGGAAACTCGTAGTTTTTGGAAGCTTGTCAACCCCTTTCAATGAAAGTGATTCTCGTCAGTCTCTGCTTGGGGCTACTTCAATAGGACACAAACCATAGCGATAGAACTTGGAACTACATTATTGTGCCAAGTTTCAAAGAGGTAGCACAAACCGTGTTTGATTTAGAGTTCCAACTACATGTTTCCATATAGGAGAAAACAGAGTGAAACCTAAACATGAAAACGGTTCCTGCAAAGGAACGGTTTAACCGAGAAGAACGAAATTTGGTGAGCCAAGTGGGATTGGTGTACTGATCATTACCTGCAAGTATCATCAAGATTGGGTGAAAAAAGGTTTGCTGAGATTTCAGGAAACTCGTAGTTTTTGGAAGCTTGGCAACCCCTTTCAATGAAGTGATTCTCGTCAGTCTCTGCTTGGGGCTACTTCAATAGGACACAAAACCATAGCGATAGAACTTGGAACTACATTATTGTGCCAAGTTTCAAAGAGCTACCACAAACCGTGTTTGATTTAGAGTTCCAACTACATGTATCCATCTAGGAGAAAACAGAGTGAAACCTATACATGAAAATGGTTCCTGCAAAGGAACGGTTTAACCGAGAAGAACGACATTTGGGTGAGTCAAGTGGGATTGGTGTACTGATCATTACCTGCAAGTATCATCAAGATTGGGTGAAAAAAGGTTCGCTGAGATTTCAGAAACTCGTAGTTTTTTGGAAGCTTTGCAAGCCCTTTCAATGAAAGTGATTCTCCTCAGTCTCTGCTTGGGGCTACTTTAATAGGACACAAACCATAGCGATAGAACTTGGAACTACATTATTGTGCCAATTTTCAAGAGCTAGCACAAACCGTGTTTGATTTAGAGTTCCAACTACATGTATCCATATAGGAGAAAACAGAGTGAAACCTAAACATGAAAACGGTTCCTGCAAAGGAACGGTTTAACCGAGAAGAACGAAATTTGGTGAGCCAAGTGGATTGGTGTACTGATCATTACCTGCCAGTATCATCAAGATTGGGTGAAAAAAGGTTTGCTGAGATATCAGGAAACTCATAGTTTTTTGGAAGCTCGGCAACCGCTTTCAATGAAAGTGATTCTCGTCAGTCTCTGCTTGGGGCTACTTCAATGGGACACAAACCATAGCGATAGAACTTGGAACTACATTATTGTGCCAAGTTTCAAAGAGCTACCACAAACCGTGTTTGATTTAGAGTTCCAACTACATGTATCCATATAGGAGAAAACAGAGTGAAACCTAAACATGAAAACGGTTCCTGCAAAGGAACGGTTTATCCGAGAAGAACGATATTTGGTGAGCCAATTGGGATTCGTGTACTGATCATTGCCTGCAAGTATCATCAAGATTGGGTGAAAAAATGTATGCTGAGATTTCAGGAAACTCGTAGTTTTTTGGAAGCTTGTCAACCCCTTTCAATGAAAGTGATTCTCGTCAGTCTCTGCTTGGGGCTACTTCAATAGGACACAAACCATAGCGATAGAACTTGGAACTACATTATTGTGCCAAGTTTCAAGGAGCTAGCACAAACCGTTTTTGATTTAGAGTTCCAACTACATGTTTCCATATAGGAGAAAACAGAGTGAAACCTAAACATGAAAACGGTTCCTGCAAAGGAACGGTTTAACCGAGAAGAACGAAATTTGGTGAGCCAAGTGGGATTGGTGTACTGATCATTACATGCAAGTATCATCAAGATTGGGTGAAAAAAGGTTTGCTGAGATTTCAGGAAACTCGTAGTTTTTTGGAAGCTTGGCAACCCCTTTCAATGAAAGTGATTCTCGTCAGTCTCTGCTTGGGGATACTTCAATAGGACACAAACCATAGCGATAGAACTTGGAACTACATTATTGTGCCAAGTTTCAAAGAGCTAGCACAAACCGTGTTTGATTTAGAGTTCCAACTACATGTATCCATATAGGATAAAACAGAGTGTAACCTAAACATGAAAACGGTTCCTGCAAAGGAACGGTTTAACCGAGAAGAACGAAATTTGGTGAGCCAAGTGGGATTGGTGTACTGATCATGACCTGCAAGTATCATCAAGATTGGGTGAAAAAAGGTTTGCTGAGATTTCAGGAAACTCGTAGTTTTTTGGAAGCTTGGCAACCCCTTTCAATGAAAGTGATTCTCGTCAGTTTCTGCTTGGGGCTACTTCAATAGGACACAAACCATAGCGATAGAACTTGGAACTACATTATTGTGCCAAGTTTCAAAGAGCTAGCACAAACCGTGTTTGATTTAGAGTTCCAACTACATGTATCCATCTAGGAGAAAACAGAGTGAAACCTAAACATGAAAACGGTTCCTGCAAAGGAACGGTTTAACCGAGAAGAACGAAATTTGGTGAGCCAAGTGGGATTGGTGTACTGATCATGACCTGCAAGTATCATCAAGATTGGGTGAAAAAAGGTTTGCTGAGATTTCAGGAAACTCGTAGTTTTTTGGAAGCTTGGCAACCCCTTTCAATGAAAGTGATTCTCGTCAGTTTCTGCTTGGGGCTACTTTAATAGGAAACTAACCAGAGCGATAGAACTTGGAACTACATTATTGTGCCAAGTTTCAAAGAGCTAGCACAAACCGTGTTTGATTTAGAGTTCCAACTACATGTATCCATATAGGAGAAAACTGAGTGAAACCTAAACATGAAAACGGTTCCTGCAAAGGAACGGTTTAACCGAGAAGAACGAAATTTGGTGAGCCAAGTGGGATTGGTGTACTGATCATTACCTGCAAGTATCATCAAGATTGGGTGAAAAAAGGTTTGCTGAGATTTCAGGAAACTCGTAGTTTTTTGGAAGCTTGGCAACCCCTTTCAATGAAAGTGATTCTCGTCAGTCTCTGCTTGGGGCTACTTCAATAGGACACAAACCATAGCGATAGAACTTGGAACTACATTATTGTGCCAAGTTTCAAAGAGCTAGCACAAACCGTGTTTGATTTAGAGTTCCAACTACATGTATCCATATAGGAGAAAACATAGTGAAACCTAAACATGAAAACGGTTCCTGCAAAGGAACGGTTTAACCGAGAAGAACGAAATTTGGTGAGCCAAGTGGGATTGGTGTACTGATACTTACCTGCAAGTATCGTCAAGATTGGGTGAAATAAGGTTTGCAGAGATTTCAGGAAACTCGTAGATTTTTGGAAGCTTGGAAACCCCTTTCAATGAAAGTGATTCTCGTCAGTCTCTGCTTGGGGCTACTTCAATAGGACACAAACCATAGCGATAGAACTTGGAACTACATTATTGTGCCAATTTTCAATAGCTAGCACAAACCGTGTTTGATTTAGAGTTCCAACTACATGTATCCATATAGGAGAAAACAGAGTGAAACCTAAACATGAAAACGGTTCCTGCAAAGGAACGGTTTAACCGAGAAGAACGAAATTTGGTGAGCCAAGTGGGATTGGTGTACTGATCATTACCTGCCCGTATCATCAAGATTGGGTGAAAAAAGGTTTCCTGAGATATCAGGAAACTCATAGTTTTTTGGAAGCTCGGCAACCGCTTTCAATGAAAGTGATTCTCGTCAGTCTCTGCTTGGGGCTACTTCAATAGGACACAAACCATAGCGATAGAACTTGGAACTACATTATTGTGAAAAGTTTCAAAGAGCTAGCACAAACCGTGTTTGATTTAGAGTTCCAACTACATGTATCCATCTAGGAGAAAACAGAGTGAAACCTAAACATGAAAACGGTTCCTGCAAAGGAACGGTTTATCCGAGAAGAACGAAATTTGGTGAGCCAAGTGGGATTGGTGTACTGATCATTGCCTGCAAGTATCATCAAGATTGGGTGAAAAAATGTATGCTGAGATTTCAGGAAACTCGTAGTTTTTTGGAAGCTTGGCAACCCCTTTCAATGAAAGTGATTCTCGTCAGTCTCTGCTTGGGGCTACTTCAATAGGACACAAACCATAGCGATAGAACTTGGAACTACATTATTGTGCCAAGTTTCAAGGAGCTAGCACAAACCGTTTTTGATTTAGAGTTCCAACTACATGTTTCC
Source organism: Urocitellus parryii (assembly GCF_045843805.1). NCBI lineage: Eukaryota > Metazoa > Chordata > Mammalia > Rodentia > Sciuridae > Urocitellus > Urocitellus parryii. The sequence goes on along the minus strand of NW_027551913.1, from coordinate 28,289 downwards.
ATATAGGAGAAAACAGAGTGAAACCTAAACATGAAAACGGTTCCTGCAAAGGAACGGTTTAACCGAGAAGAAGGAAATTTGGTGAGCCAAGTGGGACTGGTGTACTGATCATTACCTGCAAGTATCATCAAGATTGGGTGAAAAAAGGTTTGCTGAGATTTCAGGAAACTCGTAGATTTTTGGAAGCTTGGCAACCCCTTTCAATGAAAGTGATTCTCGTCAGTCTCTGCTTGTGGCTACTTCAATAGGACACAAACCATAGCGAGAGAACTTGGAACTACATTATTGTGCCAAGTTTCAAAGAGCTACCACAAACCGTGTTTGATTTAGAGTTCCAACTACCTGTATCTATATAGGAGAAAACAGAGTGAAACCTAAACATGAAAACGGTTCCTGCAAAGGAACGATTTAAACGAGATGAACGAAATTTGGTGAGCCAAGTGGGATTGGTGTACTGATCATTACCTGCAAGTATCATCAAGATTGGGTGAAAAAAGGTTTGCTGAGATTTCAGGAAACTCGTAGTTTTTTGGAAGCTTTGCAACCCCTTTCAATGAAAGTGATTCTCGTCAGTCTCTGCTTGGGGCTACTTCAATAGGACACAAACCATAGCGATAGAGCTTGGAACTACATTATTGTGCCGAGTTTCAAAGAGCTAGCACAAACCGTGTTTGATTTAGAGTTCCAACTACATGTATCCATATAGCAGAAAACAGAGTGAAACCTAAACATGAAAACGGATCCTGCAAAGGAACGGTTTAACTGAGAAGAACGAAACTTGGTGAGCCAAGTGGGATTGGTGTACTGATCATTACCTGCAAGTATCATCAAGATTGGGTGAAAAAAGGTTTGCTGAGATTTCAGAAAACTCGTAGTTTTTTGGAAGCTTGGCAACCCCTTTCAATGAAACTGATTCTCGTCAGTCTATGCTCGGGCTACTTCAATAAGACACAAACCATAGCGATAGAACTTGGAACTACATTATTGTGCCAAGTTTCAAAGATCTAGCACAAACCGTGTTTGATTTAGAGTTCCAACTACATGTACCCATATAGGAGAAAACAGAGTGAAACCTAAATATGAAAACGGTTCCTGCAAATGAACGGTTTAACCGAGAAGAACGAAATTTGGTGAGCCAAGTGGGATTGGTGTACTGATCATTACCTGCAAGTATCATCAAGATTGGGTGAAAAAAGGTTTGCTGAGATTTCAGGAAACTCGTAGATTTTTGGAAGCTTGGCAACCCCTTTCAATGAAAGTGATTCTCGTCAGTCTCTGCTTGGAGCTACTTCAAGAGGACACAAACCATTGCGATAGAACTTGGAACAACATTATTGTGCCAAGTTTCAAAGAGATAGCACAAACCGTGTTTGATTTAGAGTTCCAACTACATGTTTCCATATAGGAGAAAACAGAGTGAAACCTAAACATGAAAACGGTTCCTGCAAAGGAACGGTTTAACCGAGAAGAACGAAATTTGGTGAGCCAAGTGGGATTGGTGTACTGATCCTTACCTGCAAGTATCATCAAGATTGGGTGAAAAAAGGTTTGCTGAGATTTCAGGAAACTCGTAGTTTTTTGGAAGCTTGGCAACCCCTTTCAATGAAAGTGATTCTCGTCAGTTTCTGCTTGGGGCTACTTTAATAGGACACTAACCAGAGCGATAGAACTTGGAACTACATTATTGTGCCAAGTTTCAAAGAGCTAGCACAAAAAGTGTTTGATTTAGAGTTCCAACTACATGTTTCCATATAGGAGAAAACAGAGTGAAACCTAAACATGAAAACGGTTCCTGCAAAGGAACGGTTTAACCGAGAAGAACGAAATTTGGTGAGCCAAGTGGGATTGGTGTACTGATCATTACCTGCAAGTATCATCAAGATTTAGTGAAAAAACGTTTGCTGAGATTTCAGGAAACTCGTAGATTTTTGGAAGCTTGGCAACCCCTTTCAATGAAAGTGATTCTCGTCAGGCTCTGCTTGGGGCTACTTCAATAGGACACAAACCATAGCGATAGAACTTGGAACTACATTATTGTGCCAAGTTTCAAAGAGCTAGCACAAACCGTGTTTGATTTAGAGTTCCAACTACATGTATCCATATAGGAGAAAACAGAGTGAAACCTAAACATGAAAACGGTTCCTGCAAAGGAACGGTTTAACCGAGAAGAACGAAATTTGGTGAGCCAAGTGGGATTGGTGTACTGATCATTACCTGCAAGTATCATCAAGATTGGGTGAAAAAAGGTTTGCTGAGATTTCAGGAAACTCGTAGTTTTTTGGAAGCTTGGCAACCCTTTCAATGAAAGTGATTCTCGTCAGTCTCTGCTTGGGGCTACTTCAATAGGACACAAACCATAGCGATAGAACTTGGAACTACATTATTGTGCCAAGTTTCAAAGAGCTAGCACAAACCGTGTTTGATTTAGAGTTCCAACTACATGTATCCATCTAGGAGAAAACAGAGTGAAACCTAAACATGAAAACGGTTCCTGCAAAGGAACGGTTTAACCGAAAAGAACGAAATTTGGTGAGCCAAGTGGGATTGGTGTACTGATCATGTCCTGCAAGTATCATCAAGATTGGGTGAAAAAAGGTTTGCTGAGATTTCAGGAAACTCGTAGTTTTTTGGAAGCTTGTCAACCCCTTTCAATGAAAGTGATTCTTGTCAGTCTCTGCTTGGGGCTACTTCAATAGGACACAAACCATAGCGATAGAAGTTGGAACTACATTATTGTGCCAAGTTTCAAAGAGGTAGCACAAACCGTGTTTGATTTAGAGTTCCAACTACATGTATCCATCTAGGAGAAAACAGAGTGAAACCTAAACATGAAAACGGTTCCTGCAAAGGAACGGTTTAACCGAGAAGAACGAAATTTGGTGAGCCAAGTGGGATTGGTGTACTGATCATTGCCTGCAAGTATCATTAAGATTGGGTGAAAAAATGTATGCTGAGATTTCAGGAAACTCGTAGTTCTTTGGGAGCTTGGCAACCCCTTTCAATGAAAGTGATTCTCGTCAGTCTCTGCTTGGGGCTACTTCAATAGGACACAAACCATAGCGATAGAACTTGGAACTACATTATTGTGCCAAGTTTCAAAGAGCTAGCACAAACCCTTTTTGATTTAGAGTTCCAACTACATGTATCCATATAGGAGAAAACAGAGTGAAACCTAAACATGAAAACGGTTCCTGCAAAGGAACGGTTTAACCGAGAAGAACGAAATTTGGTGAGCCAAGTGGGACTGGTGTACTGATCATTACCTGCAAGTATCATCAAGATTGGGTGACAAAAAGGTTTGCTGAGATTTCAGGAAACTCGTAGTTTTTTGGAAGCTTTGCAACCCCTTTCAATGAAAGTGATTCTCGTCAGTCTCTGCTTGGGGCTACTTCAATAGGACACAAACCATAGCGATAGAACTTGGAACTACATTATTGTGCCGAGTTTCAAAGAGCTAGCACAAACCGTGTTTGATTTAGAGTTCCAACTACATGTATCCATATAGGAGAAAACAGAGTGAAACCTAAACATGAAAACGGATCCTGCAAAGGAACGGTTTAACTGAGAAGAACGAAACTTGGTGAGCCAAGTGGGATTGGTGTACTGATCATTACCTGCAAGTATCATCAAGATTGGGTGAAAAAAGGTTTGCTGAGATTTCAGGAAACTGGTAGTTTTTTGGAAGCTTGGCAACCCCTTTCAATGAAAGTGATTCTCGTCAGTCTCTGCTTGGGGCTACTTCAATAGGACACAAACCATAGCGAGAGAACTGGGAACTACATTATTGTGCCAAGTTTCAAAGAGCTACCACAAACCGTGTTTGATTTAGAGTTCCAACTACCTGTATCTATATAGGAGAAAACAGAGTGAAACCTAAACATGAAAACGGTTCCTGCAAAGGAACGATTTAAACGAGATGAACGAAATTTGGTGAGCCAAGTGGGATTGGTGTACTGATCATTACCTGCAAGTATCATCAAGATTGGGTGAAAAAAGGTTTGCTGAGATTTCAGGAAACTCGTAGTTTTTTGGAAGCTTTGCAACCCCTTTCAATGAAAGTGATTCTCGTCAGTCTCTGCTTGGGGCTACTTCAATAGGACACAAACCATAGCGATAGAACTTGGAACTACATTATTGTGCCGAGTTTCAAAGAGCTAGCACAAACCGTGTTTGATTTAGAGTTCCAACTACATGTATCCATATAGGAGAAAACAGAGTGAAACCTAAACATGAAAACGGATCCTGCAAAGGAACGGTTTAACTGAGAAGAACGAAACTTGGTGAGCCAAGTGGGATTGGTGTACTGATCATTACCTGCAAGTATCATCAAGATTGGGTGAAAAAAGGTTTGCTGAGATTTCAGAAAACTCGTAGTTTTTTGGAAGCTTGTCAACCCCTTTCAATGAAACTGATTCTCGTCAGTCTATGCTCGGGCTACTTCAATAGGACACAAACCATAGCGATAGAACTTGGAACTACATTATTGTGCCAAGTTTCAAAGATCTAGCACAAACCGTGTTTGATTTAGAGTTCCAACTACATGTACCCATATAGGAGAAAACAGAGTGAAACCTAAACATGAAAACGGTTCCTGCAAAGGAACGGTTTAACCGAGAAGAACGAAATTTGGTGAGCCAAGTGGGATTGGTGTACTGATCATTACCTGCAAGTATCATCAAGATTGGGTGAAAAAAGGTTTGCTGAGATTTCAGGAAACTCGTAGATTTTTGGAAGCTTGGCAACCCCTTTCAATGAAAGTGATTCTCGTCAGTCTCTGCTTGGAGCTACTTCAAGAGGACACAAACCATTGCGATAGAACTTGGAACAACATTATTGTGCCAAGTTTCAAAGAGATAGCACAAACCGTGTTTGATTTAGAGTTCCAACTACATGTTTCCATATAGGAGAAAACAGAGTGAAACCTAAACATGAAAACGGTTCCTGCAAAGGAACGGTTTAACCGAGAAGAACGAAATTTGGTGAGCCAAGTGGGATTGGTGTACTGATCCTTACCTGCAAGTATCATCAAGATTGGGTGAAAAAAGGTTTGCTGAGATTTCAGGAAACTCGTAGTTTTTTGGAAGCTTGGCAACCCCTTTCAATGAAAGTGGTTCTCGTCAGTCTCTGCTTGGTTCTACTTCAATAGGACACAAACCATAGCGATAGAACTTGGAACTACATTATTGTGCCAAGTTTCAAAGATCTAGCACAAACCGTGTTTGATTTAGAGTTCCAACTACATGTATCCATATAGGAGAAAACAGAGTGAAACCTAAACATGAAAACGGTTCCTGCAAAGGAACGGTTTAACCGAGAAGAACGAAATTTGGTGAGCCAAGTGGGATTGGTGTACTGATCATTACCTGCAAGTATCATCAAGATTGGGTGAAAAAAGGTTTGCTGAGATTTCAGGAAACTCGTAGATTTTTGGAAGCTTGGCAACCCCTTTCAATGAAAGTGATTCTCGTCAGGCTCTGCTTGGGGCTACTTCAATAGGACACAAACCATAGCGATAGAACTTGGAACTACATTATTGTGCCAAGTTTCAAAGAGCTAGCACAAACCGTGTTTGATTTAGAGTTCCAACTACATGTATCCATATAGGAGAAAACAGAGTGAAACCTAAACATGAAAACGGTTCCTGCAAAGGAACGGTTTAACCGAGAAGAACGAAATTTGGTGAGCCAAGTGGGATTGGTGTACTGATCATTACCTGCAAGTATCATCAAGATTGGGTGAAAAAAGGTTTGCTGAGATTTCAGGAAACTCGTAGTTTTTTGGAAGCTTGGCAACCCTTTCAATGAAAGTGATTCTCGTCAGTCTCTGCTTGGGGCTACTTCAATAGGACACAAACCATAGCGATAGAACTTGGAACTACATTATTGTGCCAAGGTTCAAAGAGCTAGCACAAACCGTGTTTGATTTAGAGTTCCAACTACATGTATCCATCTAGGAGAAAACAGAGTGAAACCTAAACATGAAAACGGTTCCTGCAAAGGAACGGTTTAACAGAAAAGAACGAAATTTGGTGAGCCAATTGGGATTGGTGTACTGATCATGACCTGCAAGTATCATCAAGATTGGGTGAAAAAAGGTTTGCTGAGATTTCAGGAAACTCGTAGTTTTTTGGAAGCTTGTCAACCCCTTTCAATGAAAGTGATTCTTGTCAGTCTCTGCTTGGGGCTACTTCAATAGGACACAAACCATAGCGATAGAAGTTGGAACTACATTATTGTGCCAAGTTTCAAAGAGCTAGCACAAACCGTGTTTAATTTAGAGTTCCAACTACATGTATCTATATAGGAGAAAACAGAGTGAAACCTAAACATGAAAACGGTTCCTGCAAAGGAACGGTTTAACCGAGATGAACGAAATTTGGTGAGCCAAGTGGGATTGGTGTACTGATCATTACCTGCAAGTATCATCAAGATTGGGTGAAAAAAGGTTTGCTGAGATTTCAGGAAACTGGTAGTTTTTTGGAAGCTTGGCAACCCCTTTCAATGAAAGTGATTCTCTTCAGTCTCTGCTTGGAGCTACTTCAATAGGACACAACCCATAGTGATAGAACGTGGAACTACATTATTGTGCCAAGTTTCAAAGAGCTAGCACAAACCGTGTTTGATTTAGAGTTCCAACTACATGTATCTATATACTAGAAAACAGAGTGAAACCTAAACATGAAAACGGTTCCTGCAAAGGAACGGTTTAACCGAGATGAACGAAATTTGGTGAGCCAAGTGGGATTGGTGTACTGATCATTACCTGCAAGTATCATCAAGATTGGGTGAAAAAAGGTTTGCTGAGATTTCAGGAAACTCGTAGTTTTTTGGAAGCTTGGCAACCCCTTTCAATGAAAGTGATTCTCGTCAGTCTCTGCTTGGGGCTACTTCAGTAGGACAGAAACCATAGCTATAGAACTTGGAACTACATTATTGTGCCAACTTTCAAAGAGCTAGCACAACCGTGTTTGATTTAGAGTTCCAACTACATGTATCTATATAGGAGAAAACAGAGTGAAACCTAAACATGAAAACGGTTCCTGCAAAGGAACGGTTTAACCGAGATGAACGAAATTTGGTGATCCAAGTGGGATTGGTGTACTGATCTTTACCTGCAAGTATCATCAAGATTGGGTGAAAAAAGGTTTGCTGAGATTTCAGAAAACTCGTAGTTTTTTGGAAGCTTGTCAACCCCTTTCAATGAAACTGATTCTCGTCAGTCTATGCTCGGGCTACTTCAATAGGACATAAACCATAGCGATAGAACTTGGAACTACATTATTGTGCCAAGTTTCAAAGATCTAGCACAAACCGTGTTTGATTTAGAGTTCCAGCTACATGTACCCATATAGGAGAAAACAGAGTGAAACCTAAACATGAAAACGGTTCCTGCAAAGGAACGGTTTAACCGAGAAGAACGAAATTTGGTGAGCCAAGTGGGATTGGTGTACTGATCATTACCTGCAAGTATCATCAAGATTGGGTGAAAAAATGTTTGCTGAGATTTCAGGAAACTCGTAGTTTTTTGGAAGCTTTGCAACCCCTTTCAATGAAAGTGATTCTCGTCAGTCTCTGCTTGGGGCTACTTCAATAGGACACAAACCATAGCGATAGAACTTGGAACTACATTTTGTGCCAAGTTTCAAAGAGGTAGCACAAACCGTGTTTGATTTAGAGTTCCAACTACATGTATCCATATAGGAGAAAACAGAGTGAAACCTAAACATGAAAACGGTTCCTGCAAAGGAACGGTTTAACCGAGAAGAAGGAAATTTGGTGAGCCAAGTGGGACTGGTGTACTGATCATTACCTGCAAGTATCATCAAGATTGGGTGAAAAAAGTTTTGCTGAGATTTCAGGAAACTCGTAGATTTTTGGAAGCTTGGCAACCCCTTTCAATGAAAGTGATTCTCGTCAGTCTCTGCTTGTGGCTACTTCAATAGGACACAAACCATAGCGATAGAACTTGGAACTACATTATTGTGCCAAGTTTCAAAGAGCTACCACAAACCGTGTTTGATTTAGAGTTCCAACTACCTGTATCTATATAGGAGAAAACAGAGTGAAACCTAAACATGAAAACGGTTCCTGCAAAGGAACGATTTAAACGAGATGAACGAAATTTGGTGAGCCAAGTGGGATTGGTGTACTGATCATTACCTGCAAGTATCATCAAGATTGGGTGAAAAAAGGTTTGCTGAGATTTCAGGAAACTCGTAGTTTTTTGGAAGCTTTGCAACCCCTTTCAATGAAAGTGATTCTCGTCAGTCTCTGCTTGGGGCTACTTCAATAGGACACAAACCATAGCGATAGAACTTGGAACTACATTATTGTGCCAAGTTTCAAAGAGCTAGCACAAACCGTGTTTGATTTAGAGTTCCACCTACATGTATCCATCTAGGAGAAAACAGAGTGAAACCTAAACATGAAAACGGATCCTGCAAAGGAACGGTTTAACTGAGAAGAACGAAACTTGGTGAGCCAAGTGGGATTGGTGTACTGATCATTACCTGCAAGTATCATCAAGATTGGGTGAAAAAAGGTTTGCTGAGATTTCAGGAAACTCGTAGTTTTTTGGAAGCTTGGCAACCCCTTTCAATGAAAGTGATTCTCGTCAGTCTCTGCTTGGGGCTACTTCAGTAGGACAGAAACCATAGCTATAGAACTTGGAACTACATTATTGTGCCAACTTTCAAAGAGCTAGCACAACCGTGTTTGATTTAGAGTTCCAACTACATGTATCTATATAGGAGAAAACAGAGTGAAACCTAAACATGAAAACGGTCCCTGCAAAGGAACGGTTTAACCGAGATGAACGAAATTTGGTGATCCAAGTGGGATTGGTGTACTGATCTTTACCTGCAAGTATCATCAAGATTGGGTGAAAAAAGGTTTGCTGAGATTTCAGAAAACTCGTAGTTTTTTGGAAGCTTGTCAACCCCTTTCAATGAAACTGATTCTCGTCAGTCTATGCTCGGGCTACTTCAATAGGACACAAACCATAGCGATAGAACTTGGAACTACATTATTGTGCCAAGTTTCAAAAATCTAGCACAAACCGTGTTTGATTTAGAGTTCCAAATACATGTACCCATATAGGAGAAAACAGAGTGAAACCTAAACATGAAAACGGTTCCTGCAAAGGAACGGTTTAACCGAGAAGAACGAAAATTGGTGAGCCAAGTGGGATTGGTGTACTGATCGTTACCTGCAAGTATCATCAAGATTGGGTGAAAAAAGGTTTGCTGAGATTTCAGGAAACTCGTAGATTTTTGGAAGCTTGGCAACCCCTTTCAATGAAAGTGATTCTCGTCAGTCTCTGCTTGGAGCTACTTCAAGAGGACACAAACCATTGCGATAGAACTTGGAACAACATTATTGTGCCAAGTTTCAAAGAGCTAGCACAAACCGTGTTTGATTTAGAGTTCCAACTACATGTATCTATATAGGAGAAAACAGAGTGAAACCTAAACATGAAAACGGTTCCTGCAAAGGAACGGTTTAACCGAGAAGAAGGAAATTTGGTGAGCCAAGTGGGACTGGTGTACTGATCATTACCTGCAAGTATCATCAAGATTGGGTGAAAAAAGGTTTGCTGAGATTTCAGGAAACTCGTAGATTTTTGGAAGCTTGGCAACCCCTTTCAATGAAAGTGATTCTCGTCAGTCTCTGCTTGTGGCTACTTCAATAGGACACAAACCATAGCGATAGAACTTGGAACTACATTATTGTGCCAAGTTTCAAAGAGCTACCACAAACCGTGTTTGATTTAGAGTTCCAACTACCTGTATCTATATAGGAGAAAACAGAGTGAAACCTAAACATGAAAACGGTTCCTGCAAAGGAACGATTTAAACGAGATGAACGAAATTTGGTGAGCCAAGTGGGATTGGTGTACTGATCATTACCTGCAAGTATCATCAAGATTGGGTGAAAAAAGGTTTGCTGAGATTTCAGGAAACTCGTAGTTTTTTGGAAGCTTTGCAACCCCTTTCAATGAAAGTGATTCTCGTCCGTCTCTGCTTGGGGCTACTTCAATAGGACACAAACCATAGCGATAGAACTTGGAACTACATTATTGTGCCAAGTTTCAAAGAGCTAGCACAAACCGTGTTTGATTTAGAGTTCCAACTACATGTATCCATCTAGGAGAAAACAGAGTGAAACCTAAACATGAAAACGGATCCTGCAAAGGAACGGTTTAACTGAGAAGAACGAAACTTGGTGAGCCAAGTGGGATTGGTGTACTGATCATTACCTGCAAGTATCATCAAGATTGGGTGAAAAAAGGTTTGCTGAGATTTCAGGAAACTCGTAGTTTTTTGGAAGCTTGGCAACCCCTTTCAATGAAAGTGATTCTCTTCAGTCTCTGCTTGGAGCTACTTCAATAGGACACAACCCATAGTGATAGAACGTGGAACTACATTATTGTGCCAAGTTTCAAAGAGCTAGCACAAACCGTGTTTGATTTAGAGTTCCAACTACATGTATCTATATAGGAGAAAACAGAGTGAAACCTAAACATGAAAACGGTTCCTGCAAAGGAACGGTTTAACCGAGATGAACGAAATTTGGTGAGCCAAGTGGGATTGGTGTACTGATCATTACCTGCAAGTATCATCAAGATTGGGTGAAAAAAGGTTTTGCTGAGATTTCAGGAAACTCGTAGTTTTTTGGAAGCTTTGCAACCCCTTTCAATGAAAGTGATTCTCGTCATTCTCTGCTTGGGGCTACTTCAGTAGGACAGAAACCATAGCTATAGAACTTGGAACTACATTATTGTGCCAACTTTCAAAGAGCTAGCACAACCGTGTTTGATTTAGAGTTCCAACTACATGTATCTATATAGGAGAAAACAGAGTGAAACCTAAACATGAAAACGGTTCCTGCAAAGGAACGGTTTAACCGAGATGAACGAAATTTGGTGATCCAAGTGGGATTGGTGTACTGATCTTTACCTGCAAGTATCATCAAGATTGGGTGAAAAATGTTTGCTGAGATTTCAGAAAACTCGTAGTTTTTTGGAAGCTTGTCAACCCCTTTCAATGAAACTGATTCTCGTCAGTCTATGCTCGGGCTACTTCAATAGGACACAAACCATAGCGATAGAACTTGGAACTACATTATTGTGCCAAGTTTCAAAGATCTAGCACAAACCGTGTTTGATTTAGAGTTCCAACTACATGTACCCATATAGGAGAAAACAGAGTGAAACCTAAACATGAAACGGTTCCTGCAAAGGAACGGTTTAACCGAGAAGAACGAAATTTGGTGAGCCAAGTGGGATTGGTGTACTGATCATTACCTGCAAGTATCATCAAGATTGGGTGAAAAAGGTTTGCTGAGATTTCAGGAAACTCGTAGTTTTTTGGAAGCTTGGCAACCCCTTTCAATGAAAGTGATTCTCGTCAGTCTCTGCTTGGGGCTACTTCAATAGGACACAAACCATAGCGATAGAACTTGGAACTACATTATTGTGCCAAGTTTCAAAGAGCTAGCACAAACCGTGTTTGATTTAGAGTTCCAACTACATGTATCTATATAGGAGAAAACAGAGTGAAACCTAAACATGAAAACGGTTACTGCAAAGGAACGGTTTAACCGAGATAAACGAAATTTGGTGAGCCAAGTGGGATTGGTGTACTGATCATTACATGCAAGTATCATCAAGATTGGGTGAAAAAATGTTTGCTGAGATTTCAGGAAACTCGTAGTTTTTTGGAAGCTTTGCAACCCTTTCAATGAAAGTGATTCTCGTCAGTCTCTGCTTGGGGCTACTTCAATAGGACACAAAACCATAGCGATAGAACTTGGAACTACATTTTGTGCCAAGTTTCAAAGAGGTAGCACAAACCGTGTTTGATTTAGAGTTCCAACTACATGTATCCATATAGGAGAAAACAGAGTGAAACCTAAACATGAAAACGGTTCCTGCAAAGGAACGATTTAAACGAGATGAACGAAATTTGGTGAGCCAAGTGGGATTGGTGTACTGATCATTACCTGCAAGTATCATCAAGATCGGGTGAAAAAAGGTTTGCTGAGATTTCAGGAAACTCGTAGTTTTTTGGAAGCTTTGCAACCCCTTTCAATGAAAGTGATTCTCGTCAGTCTCTGCTTGGGGCTACTTCAATAGGACACAAACCATAGCGATAGAACTTGGAACTACATTATTGTGCCAAGTTTCAAAGAGCTAGCACAAACCGTGTTTGATTTAGAGTTCCACCTACATGTATCCATCTAGGAGAAAACAGAGTGAAACCTAAACATGAAAACGGATCCTGCAAAGGAACGGTTTAACTGAGAAGAACGAAACTTGGTGAGCCAAGTGGGATTGGTGTACTGATTATTACCTGCAAGTATCATCAAGATTGGGTGAAAAAAGGTTTGCTGAGATTTCAGGAAACTCGTAGTTTTTTGGAAGCTTGGCAACCCCTTTCAATGAAAGTGATTCTCGTCAGTCTCTGCTTGGGGCTACTTCAGTAGGACAGAAACCATAGCTATAGAACTTGGAACTACATTATTGTGCCAACTTTCAAAGAGCTAGCACAACCGTGTTTGATTTAGAGTTCCAACTACATGTATCTATATAGGAGAAAACAGAGTGAAACCTAAACATGAAAACGGTCCCTGCAAAGGAACGGTTTAACCGAGATGAACGAAATTTGGTGATCCAAGTGGGATTGGTGTACTGATCTTTACCTGCAAGTATCATCAAGATTGGGTGAAAAAAGGTTTGCTGAGATTTCAGAAAACTCGTAGTTTTTTGGAAGCTTGTCAACCCCTTTCAATGAAACTGATTCTCGTCAGTCTATGCTCGGGCTACTTCAATAGGACACAAACCATAGCGATAGAACTTGGAACTACATTATTGTGCCAAGTTTCAAAAATCTAGCACAAACCGTGTTTGATTTAGAGTTCCAAATACATGTACCCATATAGGAGAAAACAGAGTGAAACCTAAACATGAAAACGGTTCCTGCAAAGGAACGGTTTAACCGAGAAGAACGAAAATTGGTGAGCCAAGTGGGATTGGTGTACTGATCGTTACCTGCAAGTATCATCAAGATTGGGTGAAAAAAGGTTTGCTGAGATTTCAGGAAACTCGTAGATTTTTGGAAGCTTGGCAACCCCTTTCAATGAAAGTGATTCTCGTCAGTCTCTGCTTGGAGCTACTTCAAGAGTACACAAACCATTGCGATAGAACTTGGAACAACATTATTGTGCCAAGTTTCAAAGAGCTAGCACAAACCGTGTTTGATTTAGAGTTCCAACTACATGTATCTATATAGGAGAAAACAGAGTGAAACCTAAACATGAAAACGGTTCCTGCAAAGGAACGGTTTAACCGAGAAGAAGGAAATTTGGTGAGCCAAGTGGGACTGGTGTACTGATCATTACCTGCAAGTATCATCAAGATTGGGTGAAAAAAGGTTTGCTGAGATTTCAGGAAACTCGTAGATTTTTGGAAGCTTGGCAACCCCTTTCAATGAAAGTGATTCTCGTCAGTCTCTGCTTGTGGCTACTTCAATAGGACACAAACCATAGCGATAGAACTTGGAACTACATTATTGTGCCAAGTTTCAAAGAGCTACCACAAACCGTGTTTGATTTAGAGTTCCAACTACCTGTATCTATATAGGAGAAAACAGAGTGAAACCTAAACATGAAAACGGTTCCTGCAAAGGAACGATTTAAACGAGATGAACGAAATTTGGTGAGCCAAGTGGGATTGGTGTACTGATCATTACCTGCAAGTATCATCAAGATTGGGTGAAAAAAGTTTGCTGAGATTTCAGGAAACTCGTAGTTTTTTGGAAGCTTTGCAACCCCTTTCAATGAAAGTGATTCTCGTCAGTCTCTGCTTGGGGCTACTTCAATAGGACACAAACCATAGCGATAGAACTTGGAACTACATTATTGTGCCAAGTTTCAAAGAGCTAGCACAAACCGTGTTTGATTTAGAGTTCCAACTACATGTATCCATCTAGGAGAAAACAGAGTGAAACCTAAACATGAAAACGGATCCTGCAAAGGAACGGTTTAACTGAGAAGAACGAAACTTGGTGAGCCAAGTGGGATTGGTGTACTGATCCTTACCTGCAAGTATCATCAAGATTGGGTGAAAAAAGGTTTGCTGAGATTTCAGGAAACTCGTAGTTTTTTGGAAGCTTGGCAACCCCTTTCAATGAAAGTGATTCTCTTCAGTCTCTGCTTGGAGCTACTTCAATAGGACACAACCCATAGTGATAGAACGTGGAACTACATTATTGTGCCAAGTTTCAAAGAGCTAGCACAAACCGTGTTTGATTTAGAGTTCCAACTACATGTATCTATATAGGAGAAAACAGAGTGAAACCTAAACATGAAAACGGTTCCTGCAAAGGAACGGTTTAACCGAGATGAACGAAATTTGGTGAGCCAAGTGGGATTGGTGTACTGATCATTACCTGCAAGTATCATCAAGATTGGGTGAAAAAAGGTTTGCTGAGATTTCAGGAAACTCGTAGTTTTTTGGAAGCTTTGCAACCCCTTTCAATGAAAGTGATTCTCGTCATTCTCTGCTTGGGGCTACTTCAGTAGGACAGAAACCATAGCTATAGAACTTGGAACTACATTATTGTGCCAACTTTCAAAGAGCTAGCACAACCGTGTTTGATTTAGAGTTCCAACTACATGTATCTATATAGGAGAAAACAGAGTGAAACCTAAACATGAAAACGGTTCCTGCAAAGGAACGGTTTAACCGAGATGAACGAAATTTGGTGATCCAAGTGGGATTGGTGTACTGATCTTTACCTGCAAGTATCATCAAGATTGGGTGAAAAATGTTTGCTGAGATTTCAGAAAACTCGTAGTTTTTTGGAAGCTTGTCAACCCCTTTCAATGAAACTGATTCTCGTCAGTCTATGCTCGGGCTACTTCAATAGGACACAAACCATAGCGATAGAACTTGGAACTACATTATTGTGCCAAGTTTCAAAGATCTAGCACAAACCGTGTTTGATTTAGAGTTCCAACTACATGTACCCATATAGGAGAAAACAGAGTGAAACCTAAACATGAAAACGGTTCCTGCAAAGGAACGGTTTAACCGAGAAGAACGAAATTTGGTGAGCCAAGTGGGATTGGTGTACTGATCATTACCTGCAAGTATCATCAAGATTGGGTGAAAAAAGGTTTGCTGAGATTTCAGGAAACTCGTAGTTTTTTGGAAGCTTGGCAACCCCTTTCAATGAAAGTGATTCTCGTCAGTCTCTGCTTGGGGCTACTTCAATAGGACACAAACCATAGCGATAGAACTTGGAACTACATTATTGTGCCAAGTTTCAAAGAGCTAGCACAAACCGTGTTTGATTTAGAGTTCCAACTACATGTATCTATATAGGAGAAAACAGAGTGAAACCTAAACATGAAAACGGTTACTGCAAAGGAACGGTTTAACCGAGATAAACGAAATTTGGTGAGCCAAGTGGGATTGGTGTACTGATCATTACCTGCAAGTATCATCAAGATTGGGTGAAAAAATGTTTGCTGAGATTTCAGGAAACTCGTAGTTTTTTGGAAGCTTTGCAACCCCTTTCAATGAAAGTGATTCTCGTCAGTCTCTGCTTGGGGCTACTTCAATAGGACACAAACCATAGCGATAGAACTTGGAACTACATTTTGTGCCAAGTTTCAAAGAGGTAGCACAAACCGTGTTTGATTTAGAGTTCCAACTACATGTATCCATATAGGAGAAAACAGAGTGAAACCTAAACATGAAAACGGTTACTGCAAAGGAACGGTTTAACCGAGATAAACGAAATTTGGTGAGCCAAGGGGGATTGGTGTGCTGATCATTACCTGCAAGTATCATCAAGATTGGGTGAAAAAAGGTTTGCTGAGATTTCAGGAAACTCGTAGTTTTTTGGAAGCTTGGCAACCCCTTTCAATGAAAGTGATTCTCGTCAGTCTCTGCTTGGGAATACTTCAATAGGACACAAACCATAGCGATAGAACTTGGAACTACATTATTGTGCCAAGTTTCAAAGAGCTAGCACAAACCGTGTTTGATTTAGAGTTCCAACTACATGTATCCATCTAGGAGAAAACAGAGTGAAACCTAAACATGAAAACGGTTCCTGCAAAGGAACGGTTTAACCGAGAAGCACGAAATTTGGTGAGCCAAGTGGGATTGGTGTACTGATCATGACCTGCAAGTATCATCAAGATTGGGTGAAAAAAGGTTTTCTGAGATTTCAGGAAACTCGTAGTTTTTTGGAAGCTTGGCAACCCCTTTCAATGAAAGTGATTCTCGTCAGTTTCTGCTTGGGGCTACTTCAATAGGACACAAACCATAGCGATAGAACTTGGAACTACATTATTGTGCCAAGTTTCAAAGAGCTAGCACAAACCGTGTTTGATTTAGAGTTCCAACTACATGTATCCATCTAGGAGAAAACAGAGTGGAACCTAAACATGAAAACGGTTCCTGCAAAGGAACGGTTTAACCGAGATAAACGAAATTTGGTGAGCCTAGTGGGATTGGTGTACTGATCATTACCTGCAAGTATCATCAAGATTGGGTGAAAAAAGGTTTGCTGAGATTTCAGGAAACTCGTAGTTTTTTGGAAGCTTTGCAACCCCTTTCAATGAAAGTGATTCTCGTCAGTCTCTGCTTGGGGCTACTTCAATAGGACACAAACCATAGCGATAGAACTTGGAACTACATTATTGTGCCGAGTTTCAAAGAGCTAGCACAAACCGTGTTTGATTTAGAGTTCCAACTACATGTATCCATATAGGAGAAAACAGAGTGAAACCTAAACATGAAAACGGATCCTGCAAAGGAACGGTTTAACTGAGAAGAACGAAACTTGGTGAGCCAAGTGGGATTGGTGTACTGATCATTACCTGCAAGTATCATCAAGATTGGGTGAAAAAAGGTTTGCTGAGATTTCAGAAAACTCGTAGTTTTTTGGAAGCTTGTCAACCCCTTTCAATGAAACTGATTCTCGTCAGTCTATGCTCGGGCTACTTCAATAGGACACAAACCATAGCGATAGAACATGGAACTACATTATTGTGCCAAGATTCAAAGAGCTAGCACAAACCGTGTTTGATTTAGAGTTCCAACTACATGTACCCATATAGGAGAAAACAGAGTGAAACCTAAACATGAAAACGGTTCCTACAAAGGAACGGTTTAACCGAGAAGAACGAAATTTGGTGAGCCAAGTGGGATTGGTGTACTGATCCTTACCTGCAAGTATCATCAAGATTGGGTGAAAAAAGGTTTGCTGAGATTTCAGGAAACTCGTAGATTTTTGGAAGCTTGGAAACCCCTTTCAATGAAAGTGGTTCTCGTCAGTCTCTGCTTGGGGCTACTTCAATAGGACACAAACCATAGCGATAGAACTTGGAACTACATTATTGTGCCAAGTTTCAAAGAGCTAGCACAAACCGTGTTTGATTTAGAGTTCCAACTACATGTATCCATATAGGAGAAAACAGAGTGAAACCTAAACATGAAAACGGTTACTGCAAAGGAACGGTTTAACCGAGATAAACGAAATTTGGTGAGCCAAGTGGGATTGGTGTACTGATCATTACCTGCAAGTATCATCAAGATTGGGTGAAAAAATGTTTGCTGAGATTTCAGGAAACTCGTAGTTTTTTGGAAGCTTTGCAACCCCTTTCAATGAAAGTGATTCTCGTCAGTCTCTGCTTGGGGCTACTTCAATAGGACACAAACCATAGCGATAGAACTTGGAACTACATTTTGTGCCAAGTTTCAAAGAGGTAGCACAAACCGTGTTTGATTTAGAGTTCCAACTACATGTATCCATATAGGAGAAAACAGAGTGAAACCTAAACATGAAAACGGTTCCTGCAAAGGAACGGTTTAACCGAGAAGAACGAAATTTGGTGAGTCAAGTGGGACTGGTGTACTGATCATTACCTGCAAGTATCATCAGATTGGGTGAAAAAAGGTTTGCTGAGATTTCAGGAAACTCGTAGATTTTTGGAAGCTTGGCAACCCCTTTCAATGAAAGTGATTCTCGTCAGTCTCTGCTTGTGGCTACTTCAATAGGACACAAACCATAGCGATAGAACTTGGAACTACATTATTGTGCCAAGTTTCAAAGAGCTACCACAAACCGTGTTTGATTTAGAGTTCCAACTACATGTATCTATATAGGAGAAAACAGAGTGAAACCGAAACATGAAAACGGTTCCTGCAAAGGAACGATTTAAACGAGATGAACGAAATTTGGTGAGCCAAGTGGGATTGGTGTACTGATCATTACCTGCAAGTATCATCAAGATTGGGTGAAAAAAGGTTTGCTGAGATTTCAGGAAACTCGTAGTTTTTTGGAACCTTTGCAACCCCTTTCAATGAAAGTGATTCTCGTCAGTCTCTGCTTGGGGCTACTTCAATAGGACACAAACCATAGCGATAGAACTTGGAACTACATTATTGTGCCGAGTTTCAAAGAGCTAGCACAAACCGTGTTTGATTTAGAGTTCCAACTACATGTATCTATATAGGAGAAAACAGAGTGAAACCTAAACATGAAAACGGATCCTGCAAAGGAACGGTTTAACTGAGAAGAACGAAACTTGGTGAGCCCAGTGGGATTGGTGTACTGATCATTACCTGCAAGTATCATCAAGATTGGGTGAAAAAATGTTTGCTGAGATTTCAGGAAACTCGTAGATTTTTGGAAGCTTGGAAACCCCTTTCAATGAAAGTGATTCTCGTCCGTCTCTGCTTGGGGCTACTTCAATAGGACACAAACCATAGCGATAGAACTTGGAACTACATTATTGTGCCAAGTTTCAAAGAGCTAGCACAAACCGTGTTTGATTTAGAGTTCCAACTACATGTATCCATCTAGGAGAAAACAGAGTGAAACCTAAACATGAAAACGGTTCCTGCAAAGGAACGGTTTAACCGAGAAGAACGAAATTTGGTGAGCCAAGTGGGATTGGTGTACTGATCATGACCTGCAAGTATCATCAAGATTGGGTGAAAAAATGTTTGCTGAGATTTCAGGAAACTCGTAGTTTTTTGGAAGCTTGGCAACCCCTTTCAATGAAAGTGATTCTCGTCAGTCTCTGCTAGGGGCTACTTCAATAGGACACAAACCATAGCGATAGAACTTGGAACTACATTATTGTGCCAAGTTTCAAAGAGCTAGCCCAAACCGTGTTTGATTTAGAGTTCCAACTACATGTATCCATATAGGAGAAAACAGAGTGAAACCTAAACATGAAAACGGTTCCTGCAAAGGAACGGTTTATCCGAGAAGAACAAAATTTGGTGAGCCAATTGGGATTCGTGTACTGATCATTGCCTGCAAGTATCATTAAGATTGGGTGAAAAAATGTATGCTGAGATTTCAGGAAACTCGTAGTTTTTTGGAAGCTTGGCAACCCCTTTCAATGAAAGTGATTCTCGTCAGTCTCTGCTTGGTGCTACTTCAATAGGACACAAACCATAGCGATAGAACTTGGAACTACATTATTGTGCCAAGTTTCAAAGAGCTAGCACAAACCCTTTTTGATTTAGAGTTCCAACTACATGTTTCCATATAGGGGAAAACAGAGTGAAACCTAAACATGAAAACGGTTCCTGCAAAGGATCGGTTTAACCGAGAAGAACGAAATTTGGTGAGCCAAGTGGGATTGGTGTACTGATCATTACCTGCAAGTCTCATCAAGATTGGGTGAAAAAATGTTTGCTGAGATTTCAGGAAACTCGTAGTTTTTTGGAAGCTTGGCAACCCCTTTCAATGAAAGTGATTCTCGTCAGTCTCTGCTTGGAGCTACTTCAATAGGACACAACCCATAGTGATAGAACGTGGAACTACATTATTGTGCCAAGTTTCAAAGAGCTAGCACAAACCGTGTTTGATTTAGAGTTCCAACTACATGTATCCATATAGGAGAAAACAGAGTGAAACCTAAACATGAAAACGGTTCCTGCAAAGGAACGGTTTAACCGAGAAGAACGAAATTTGGTGAGCCAAGTGGGATTGGTGTACTGATCCATCCCTGCAAGTATCATCAAGATTGGGTGAAAAAAGGTTTGCTGAGATTTCAGGAAACTCGTAGTTTTTTGGAAGCTTGGCAACCCCTTTCAATGAAAGTGATTCTCGTCAGTCTCTGCTTGGGGCTACTTCAATAGGACACAAACCATAGCGATAGAACTTGGAACTACATTATTGTGCCAAGTTTCAAAGAGCTAGCACAAACCGTGTTTGATTTAGAGTTCCAACTACATGTATCTATATAGGAGAAAACAGAGTGAAACCTAAACATGAAAACGGTTCCTGCAAAGGAACGGTTTAACCGAGAAGAACGAAATTTGGTGAGCCAATTGGGATTGGTGTACTGATCATTACCTGCAAGTATCATCAAGATTGGGTGAAAAAAGGTTTGCTGAGATTTCAGGAAACTCGTAGTTTTTTGGAAGCTTGGCAACCCCTTTCAATGAAAGTGATTCTCTTCAGTCTCTGCTTGGAGCTACTTCAATAGGACACAACCCATAGTGATAGAACGTGGAACTACATTATTGTGCCAAGTTTCAAAGAGCTAGCACAAACCGTGTTTGATTTAGAGTTCCAACTACATGTATCTATATAGGAGAAAACAGAGTGAAACCTAAACATGAAAACGGTTCCTGCAAAGGAACGGTTTAACCGAGATGAACGAAATTTGGTGAGCCAAGTGGGATTGGTGTACTGATCATTACCTGCAAGTATCATCAAGATTGGGTGAAAAAAGGTTTGCTGAGATTTCAGGAAACTCGTAGTTTTTTGGAAGCTTGGCAACCCCTTTCAATGAAAGTGATTCTCGTCAGTCTCTGCTTGGGGCTACTTCAGTAGGACAGAAACCATAGCGATAGAACTTGGAACTACATTATTGTGCCAACTTTCAAAGAGCTAGCACAAACCGTGTTTGATTTAGAGTTCCAACTACATGTATCTATATAGGAGAAAACAGAGTGAAACCTAAACATGAAAACGGTTCCTGCAAAGGAACGGTTTAACCGAGATGAACGAAATTTGGTGAGCCAAGTGGGATTGGTGTACTGATCATTACCTGCAAGTATCATCAAGATTGGGTGAAAAAAGGTTTGCTGAGATTTCAGAAAACTCGTAGTTTTTTGGAAGCTTGTCAACCCCTTTCAATGAAACTGATTCTCGTCAGTCTATGCTCGGGCTACTTCAATAGGACACAAACCATAGCGATAGAACATGGAACTACATTATTGTGCCAAGTTTCAAAGAGCTAGCACAAACCGTGTTTGATTTAGAGTTCCAACTACATGTACCCATATAGGAGAAAACAGAGTGAAACCTAAACATGAAAACGGTTACTGCAAAGGAACGGTTTTAACCGAGATAAACGAAATTTGGTGAGCCAAGTGGGATTGGTGTACTGATCATTACCTGCAAGTATCATCAAGATTGGTTGAAAAAATGTTTGCTGAGATTTCAGGAAACTCGTAGTTTTTTGGAAGCTTTGCAACCCCTTTCAATGAAAGTGATTCTCGTCAGTCTCTGCTTGGGGCTACTTCAATAGGACACAAACCATAGCGATAGAGCTTGGAACTACATTTTGTGCCAAGTTTCAAAGAGGTAGCACAAACCGTGTTTGATTTAGAGTTCCAACTACATGTATCCATATAGGAGAAAACAGAGTGAAACCTAAACATGAAAACGGTTCCTGCAAAGGAACGGTTTAACCGAGAAGAACGAAATTTGGTGAGCCAAGTGGGACTGGTGTACTGATCATTACCTGCAAGTATCATCAGATTGGGTGAAAAAAGGTTTGCTGAGATTTCAGGAAACTCGTAGATTTTTGGAAGCTTGGCAACCCCTTTCAATGAAAGTGATTCTCGTCAGTCTCTGCTTGTGGCTACTTCAATAGGACACAAACCATAGCGATAGAACTTGGAACTACATTATTGTGCCAAGTTTCAAAGAGCTACCACAAACCGTGTTTGATTTAGAGTTCCAACTACATGTATCTATATAGGAGAAAACAGAGTGAAACCTAAACATGAAAACGGTTCCTGCAAAGGAACGATTTAAACGAGATGAACGAAATTTGGTGAGCCAAGTGGGATTGGTGTACTGATCATTACCTGCAAGTATCATCAAGATTGGGTGAAAAAAGGTTTGCTGAGATTTCAGGAAACTCGTAGATTTTTGGAAGCTTGGAAACCCCTTTCAATGAAAGTGATTCTCGTCCGTCTCTGCTTGGGGCTACTTCAATAGGACACAAACCATAGCGATAGAACTTGGAACTACATTATTGTGCCAAGTTTCAAAGAGCTAGCACAAACCGTGTTTGATTTAGAGTTCCAACTACATGTATCCATCTAGGAGAAAACAGAGTGAAACCTAAACATGAAAACGGTTCCTGCAAAGGAACGGTTTAACCGAGAAGAACGAAATTTGGTGAGCCAAGTGGGATTGGTGTACTGATCATGACCTGCAAGTATCATCAAGATTGGGTGAAAAAATGTTTGCTGAGATTTCAGGAAACTCGTAGTTTTTTGGAAGCTTGGCAACCCCTTTCTATGAAAGTGATTCTCGTCAGTCTCTGCTAGGGGCTACTTCAATAGGACACAAACCATAGCGATAGAACTTGGAACTACATTATTGTGCCAAGTTTCAAAGAGCTAGCCCAAACCGTGTTTGATTTAGAGTTCCAACTACATGTATCCATATAGGAGAAAACAGAGTGAAACCTAAACATGAAAACGGTTCCTGCAAAGAACGGTTTATCCGAGAAGAACAAAATTTGGTGAGCCAATTGGGATTCGTGTACTGATCATTGCCTGCAAGTATCATTAAGATTGGGTGAAAAAATGTATGCTGAGATTTCAGGAAACTCGTAGTTTTTTGGAAGCTTGGCAACCCCTTTCAATGAAAGTGATTCTCG
The DNA here is from genome assembly GCF_045843805.1 of Urocitellus parryii. NCBI lineage: Eukaryota > Metazoa > Chordata > Mammalia > Rodentia > Sciuridae > Urocitellus > Urocitellus parryii. Next base: position 5,346 of record NW_027551913.1, on the reverse strand, counting down.
TCAGTCTCTGCTTGGTGCTACTTCAATAGGACACAAACCATAGCGATAGAACTTGGAACTACATTATTGTGCCAAGTTTCAAAGAGCTAGCACAAACCCTTTTTGATTTAGAGTTCCAACTACATGTTTCCATATAGGGGAAAACAGAGTGAAACCTAAACATGAAAACGGTTCCTGCAAAGGATCGGTTTAACCGAGAAGAACGAAATTTGGTGAGCCAAGTGGGATTGGTGTACTGATCATTACCTGCAAGTCTCATCAAGATTGGGTGAAAAAATGTTTGCTGAGATTTCAGGAAACTCGTAGTTTTTTGGAAGCTTGGCAACCCCTTTCAATGAAAGTGATTCTCGTCAGTCTCTGCTTGGAGCTACTTCAATAGGACACAACCCATAGTGATAGAACGTGGAACTACATTATTGTGCCAAGTTTCAAAGAGCTAGCACAAACCGTGTTTGATTTAGAGTTCCAACTACATGTATCCATATAGGAGAAAACAGAGTGAAACCTAAACATGAAAACGGTTCCTGCAAAGGAACGGTTTAACCGAGAAGAACGAAATTTGGTGAGCCAAGTGGGATTGGTGTACTGATCCATCCCTGCAAGTATCATCAAGATTGGGTGAAAAAAGGTTTGCTGAGATTTCAGGAAACTCGTAGTTTTTTGGAAGCTTGGCAACCCCTTTCAATGAAAGTGATTCTCGTCAGTCTCTGCTTGGGGCTACTTCAATAGGACACAAACCATAGCGATAGAACTTGGAACTACATTATTGTGCCAAGTTTCAAAGAGCTAGCACAAACCGTGTTTGATTTAGAGTTCCAACTACATGTATCTATATAGGAGAAAACAGAGTGAAACCTAAACATGAAAACGGTTCCTGCAAAGGAACGGTTTAACCGAGAAGAACGAAATTTGGTGAGCCAATTGGGATTGGTGTACTGATCATTACCTGCAAGTATCATCAAGATTGGGTGAAAAAAGGTTTGCTGAGATTTCAGGAAACTCGTAGTTTTTTGGAAGCTTGGCAACCCCTTTCAATGAAAGTGATTCTCTTCAGTCTCTGCTTGGAGCTACTTCAATAGGACACAACCCATAGTGATAGAACGTGGAACTACATTATTGTGCCAAGTTTCAAAGAGCTAGCACAAACCGTGTTTGATTTAGAGTTCCAACTACATGTATCTATATAGGAGAAAACAGAGTGAAACCTAAACATGAAAACGGTTCCTGCAAAGGAACGGTTTAACCGAGATGAACGAAATTTGGTGAGCCAAGTGGGATTGGTGTACTGATCATTACCTGCAAGTATCATCAAGATTGGGTGAAAAAAGGTTTGCTGAGATTTCAGGAAACTCGTAGTTTTTTGGAAGCTTGGCAACCCCTTTCAATGAAAGTGATTCTCGTCAGTCTCTGCTTGGGGCTACTTCAGTAGGACAGAAACCATAGCGATAGAACTTGGAACTACATTATTGTGCCAACTTTCAAAGAGCTAGCACAAACCGTGTTTGATTTAGAGTTCCAACTACATGTATCTATATAGGAGAAAACAGAGTGAAACCTAAACATGAAAACGGTTCCTGCAAAGGAACGGTTTAACCGAGATGAACGAAATTTGGTGAGCCAAGTGGGATTGGTGTACTGATCATTACCTGCAAGTATCATCAAGATTGGGTGAAAAAAGGTTTGCTGAGATTTCAGAAAACTCGTAGTTTTTTGGAAGCTTGTCAACCCCTTTCAATGAAACTGATTCTCGTCAGTCTATGCTCGGGCTACTTCAATAGGACACAAACCATAGCGATAGAACATGGAACTACATTATTGTGCCAAGTTTCAAAGAGCTAGCACAAACCGTGTTTGATTTAGAGTTCCAACTACATGTACCCATATAGGAGAAAACAGAGTGAAACCTAAACATGAAAACGGTTACTGCAAAGGAACGGTTTAACCGAGATAAACGAAATTTGGTGAGCCAAGTGGGATTGGTGTACTGATCATTACCTGCAAGTATCATCAAGATTGGTTGAAAAAATGTTTGCTGAGATTTCAGGAAACTCGTAGTTTTTGGAAGCTTTGCAACCCCTTTCAATGAAAGTGATTCTCGTCAGTCTCTGCTTGGGGCTACTTCAATAGGACACAAACCATAGCGATAGAGCTTGGAACTACATTTTGTGCCAAGTTTCAAAGAGGTAGCACAAACCGTGTTTGATTTAGAGTTCCAACTACATGTATCCATATAGGAGAAAACAGAGTGAAACCTAAACATGAAAACGGTTCCTGCAAAGGAACGGTTTAACCGAGAAGAACGAAATTTGGTGAGCCAAGTGGGACTGGTGTACTGATCATTACCTGCAAGTATCATCAGATTGGGTGAAAAAAGGTTTGCTGAGATTTCAGGAAACTCGTAGATTTTTGGAAGCTTGGCAACCCCTTTCAATGAAAGTGATTCTCGTCAGTCTCTGCTTGTGGCTACTTCAATAGGACACAAACCATAGCGATAGAACTTGGAACTACATTATTGTGCCAAGTTTCAAAGAGCTACCACAAACCGTGTTTGATTTAGAGTTCCAACTACATGTATCTATATAGGAGAAAACAGAGTGAAACCTAAACATGAAAACGGTTCCTGCAAAGGAACGATTTAAACGAGATGAACGAAATTTGGTGAGCCAAGTGGGATTGGTGTACTGATCATTACCTGCAAGTATCATCAAGATTGGGTGAAAAAAGGTTTGCTGAGATTTCAGGAAACTCGTAGTTTTTTGGAACCTTTGCAACCCCTTTCAATGAAAGTGATTCTCGTCAGTCTCTGCTTGGGGCTACTTCAATAGGACACAAACCATAGCGATAGAACTTGGAACTACATTATTGTGCCGAGTTTCAAAGAGCTAGCACAAACCGTGTTTGATTTAGAGTTCCAACTACATGTATCTATATAGGAGAAAACAGAGTGAAACCTAAACATGAAAACGGATCCTGCAAAGGAACGGTTTAACTGAGAAGAACGAAACTTGGTGAGCCCAGTGGGATTGGTGTACTGATCATTACCTGCAAGTATCATCAAGATTGGGTGAAAAAATGTTTGCTGAGATTTCAGGAAACTCGTAGATTTTTGGAAGCTTGGAAACCCCTTTCAATGAAAGTGATTCTCGTCAGTCTCTGCTTGGGGCTACTTCAATAGGACACAAACCATAGCGATAGAACTTGGAACTACATTATTGTGCCAAGTTTCAAAGAGCTAGCACAAACCGTGTTTGATTTAGAGTTCCAACTACATGTATCCATCTAGGAGAAAACAGAGTGAAACCTAAACATGAAAACGGTTCCTGCAAAGGAACGGTTTAACCGAGAAGAACGAAATTTGGTGAGCCAAGTGGGATTGGTGTACTGATCATGACCTGCAAGTATCATCAAGATTGGGTGAAAAAATGTTTGCTGAGATTTCAGGAAACTCGTAGTTTTTTGGAAGCTTGGCAACCCCTTTCAATGAAAGTGATTCTCGTCAGTCTCTGCTAGGGGCTACTTCAATAGGACACAAACCATAGCGATAGAACTTGGAACTACATTATTGTGCCAAGTTTCAAAGAGCTAGCCCAAACCGTGTTTGATTTAGAGTTCCAACTACATGTATACATATAGGAGAAAACAGAGTGAAACCTAAACATGAAAACGGTTCCTGCAAAGGAACGGTTTATCCGAGAAGAACGAAATTTGGTGAGCCAATTGGGATTCGTGTACTGATCATTGCCTGCAAGTATCATTAAGATTGGGTGAAAAAATGTATGCTGAGATTTCAGGAAACTCGTAGTTTTTTGGAAGCTTGGCAACCCCTTTCAATGAAAGTGATTCTCGTCAGTCTCTGCTTGGTGCTACTTCAATAGGACACAAACCATAGCGATAGAACTTGGAACTACATTATTGTGCCAAGTTTCAAAGAGCTAGCACAAACCCTTTTTGATTTAGAGTTCCAACTACATGTTTCCATATAGGGGAAAACAGAGTGAAACCTAAACATGAAAACGGTTCCTGCAAAGGATCGGTTTAACCGAGAAGAACGAAATTTGGTGAGCCAAGTGGGATTGGTGTACTGATCATTACCTGCAAGTCTCATCAAGATTGGGTGAAAAAATGTTTGCTGAGATTTCAGGAAACTCGTAGTTTTTTGGAAGCTTGGCAACCCCTTTCAATGAAAGTGATTCTCGTCAGTCTCTGCTTGGAGCTACTTCAATAGGACACAACCCATAGTGATAGAACGTGGAACTACATTATTGTGCCAAGTTTCAAAGAGCTAGCACAAACCGTGTTTGATTTAGAGTTCCAACTACATGTATCCATATAGGAGAAAACAGAGTGAAACCTAAACATGAAAACGGTTCCTGCAAAGGAACGGTTTAACCGAGAAGAACGAAATTTGGTGAGCCAAGTGGGATTGGTGTACTGATCCATCCCTGCAAGTATCATCAAGATTGGGTGAAAAAAGGTTTGCTGAGATTTCAGGAAACTCGTAGTTTTTTGGAAGCTTGGCAACCCCTTTCAATGAAAGTGATTCTCGTCAGTCTCTGCTTGGGGCTACTTCAATAGGACACAAACCATAGCGATAGAACTTGGAACTACATTATTGTGCCAAGTTTCAAAGAGCTAGCACAAACCGTGTTTGATTTAGAGTTCCAACTACATGTATCTATATAGGAGAAAACAGAGTGAAACCTAAACATGAAAACGGTTCCTGCAAAGGAACGGTTTAACCGAGATGAACGAAATTTGGTGAGCCAAGTGGGATTGGTGTACTGATCATTACCTGCAAGTATCATCAAGATTGGGTGAAAAAAGGTTTGCTGAGATTTCAGGAAACTCGTAGTTTTTTGGAAGCTTGGCAACCCCTTTCAATGAAAGTGATTCTCTTCAGTCTCTGCTTGGAGCTACTTCAATAGGACACAACTCATAGTGATAGAACGTGGAACTACATTATTGTGCCAAGTTTCAAAGAGCTAGCACAAACCGTGTTTGATTTAGAGTTCCAACTACATGTATCTATATAGGAGAAAACAGAGTGAAACCTAAACATGAAAACGGTTCCTGCAAAGGAACGGTTTAACCGAGAAGAACGAAATTTGGTGAGCCAAGTGGGATTGGTGTACTGATCATTACCTGCAAGTATCATCAAGATTGGGTGAAAAAAGGTTTGCTGAGATTTCAGGAAACTCGTAGTTTTTTGGAAGCTTGGCAACCGCTTTCAATGAAAGTGATTCTCGTCAGTCTCTGCTTGGGGCTACTTCAGTAGGACAGAAACCATAGCGATAGAACTTGGAACTACATTATTGTGCCAACTTTCAAAGAGCTAGCACAAACCGT